>NC_136645.1:11861625-12111625 GCF_949748355.1 Melanostigma gelatinosum
TTTAATATTAAGTACATGTTGTCCTTCTGTACATTTACCTAAATAAAATGTTTCACATGTTTAAGGCTGCAGCAGCACTGTTTTCATCATCATTATCATCACACTGATCGATAATGTACTATCATCATTTTAATGTTGAAGCTGGTCAGAGTGGAGCTGATTTGAATTGTTTTGTACTGATTGGTTGTTTAATATATCACAATTCATTATAATTTATAAACTACTCATTAGGTTTTTATGTAAAATCTCAATCTGCAAATTAACCAGTAACTACAGTAGTCACATAAATGTAGTAGACTAAAGAGTACATTTTTCCCTGAGACGTAGTCGAGTATTAGTATAAAGAAGTATCAAATAGAGGCACTCAAATACATTGCAAGTACCTCAATCAAAATTGTACTTCATTCAAGTACAGTGCTTAAAAAATGATTTAAATGATTAAACCATGAAGGAGTAGTTGCAGATTAATCTTTCAATCGACTAATTGATTCATCTAATGTAATTTCTAATTGAACAAACTCTCAACATAATGTAAACAGGAGTAATTGCATCATTTTTCTCTCTCTCCCTCTGTCCATAGGCTGCCCTGACCTGGCCGAGTCCCAGCAGGCAGAGCTGTCCCACTAGGTTGAGGGGGGAAGGGGAACCCCCTCATTAAGATGTCCCTGCACCCACTCGCAAGCCTTCCACCTTAAACCAGAGATGTCAGAGCTGGTGAGGACTATAAACATACAGTCAAGCATCACACTGTACACAAGGGGTTAACAAGCTGTTTTCACGAGCTGTAAATGCCATCATCCACTCCCCCTCTGGAATGGACTGTCCCATGGATTCACATAATGTGTGTGCGTGTGTTTTTGTGTGTGTGTGTGTGACAGAGAGAGAGAGAGTGTGCGCGTGTGTTCTCTTAGCCCTATATATTGGGCCATGTGGACACAGACGTGGAGTTTTGTAGGATAGACTTTGTATTGTCTGCAGGGCTTTTGGCCTCTCTTTCTTCATTTCTCTCTCAAAGAAAAGCAGTAGGAATATAAAGCAGCCCTCTAGACTGCTTGTTGGAGGGAATTGAGGAAACTTTAATCCCTGAAAGTCTTGCAGAGTACCTGGCCCTGTAGAAGAAAAAACATGAGTGACACACTGGAAGAGAGCTCTTTCATGTTCACATCGGAGTCCGTAGGAGAGGGACATCCAGGTGAGTCTTCAATCAACTTGAGCTACTTGTGTTTAATGTAAGATATTTAACAGCTCGCAATAAGATCTAAATATTGATTTAACATTCCTACCAAAAGTGTAGAAACATGAATATGAATGAACTTTATGCAAGTTGGACAACATGTCCAAAATAGCTCATCAGTGCTCGCCAAGCATGGTTGGTATTCCATTCACAGCAACATGTGTTTACTGCCCCTCACTCTCACTCTCACTCTCACTCTCACTCTCACTCTCACTCTCACTCTCACTCTCACTCTCACTTATGGGCAGCAGTAGGTGAATGTGTGTGACACACTGGTGTAAGGTTGCACGCTCAGGAAATGCAGAGTCTATCCTGGGATACAACTGTCATGTTGACATTAAAGTTGTGATAATGCAAGCCAAAATGTATCCGCAAATTGCTGTTACTGAACGACGTTTTCCTACAGCCTGAAGCTAATTAAAATGACCCCTTACTGTTCTCTGTGGATTGCTGTTTGATGTGGCTGTAAACTCATTCAAGTCCAAAAATTGACAATCCCATGTTGGCAATACTTTACTTTATGTCAGCATTTATTGTCAATATATAAAATATTAATTTAAATGGTTTATAACACACTAGTTATAAGTAAATACAAGTGTTTATTAATGTGTTTGTCAACAACTTTTACTCTTGTGGGCACCCATAAGTGGAGGCTGGTGTATGATTATTGGCAATATATTCAAGACAGTTGTAATTATTGAAAATATGTCTTCATAGGAGAAGTTATAATCTCTGACAAATATGGTATATTTAACCCTTGAAAATGTATTCATGGCTGCTTAAAACTACATTATAATGTGTTATAAACCATTTATTGCATGTTTATATGCTGCTTATAAATGCTAAATAGGACTAAAATAAAAAAGGTTAAGTGTTACACAGGTGTTCAGACTTAAAACCTAATGATAAAAGCTCAAATTACCCTCTACACTCCTTCTTCTAGACCACCCACCTGACCCACACCACCTTTGTCAATGTGTTAAATGTGTTGGAAATATCTAATGAGTCCCAATCGGTGAATCGATAATCAGTACACTCAGTAGACCAGTTGGGCAGCTTCACTGATAATGGCAAAATGTGGCTGAGCGCCCAACATTATGTAAAACCACATTAATACATTTCACTGATTTTGATTTGGAGAAATTCATCTTGGCTGTGTTTTTTCAATTCTCATATTTATTGAATAAATATTTATGATAGAGAGATATCATATCTCATAGACATTACTTGAACTCTTTTCGGTCTTAAAAACGACATTAAAATGGAAGAATTTAACAAAAGTTGAAGACCCAGTTAACAGTGAACATAAATGAAGAGAAAAACAAACACACACGGCAATATAAAAAAGGCACTTAAGCAATTTCCAAACCGTCTTTTTAGTGTGTGTCATCTTAGTCCCGGTTATAACAGCAGTGCTGGGAAGAAGAGCAGATGGCAACATTTTCCAGAAAACATGGTCAGCAGTAAGACGAACATTTAAGTTATTTTTTTGTTAATTCAATATTTCTTATAATAGCAGAAGGTTAATAAGGCATTAACTAACAGTTAAGCCTCATGATGTAATATGAAGATATATTTTTAAGGGTTAACACTTCCCATACACAGTTTGTACATTCACTGATGTGTGTGGCCTTGGTAGAAGGCTGCTATACAAACCTTTTGATTTGATAACACATCTGGGCTGTTCTCACAGGTTGTGGCCATTTTTTTTGGGATCAACGTTACGTAATCATTCAGCTGCAGACTGTAAACCAACTGCAAAGCCAATCTGAGTAAAGATATAAAACGTTTCATTTAATTTGTTGTATTTCCCCATATCTGAGAATTAAGTGCTGAAACGATATTTTTATTAGGTTCTCCGTGTCACGTCGAGCCAATGCAACCAGATGTTGATGTTGTTTCTGACGACCTGTGTGTTGCATTACTTCAGCAGGATGACAGGGAGAGATGAAGGAAGTGGTTAGCGAGGCTTTGTTCTGCTGCTGCACTCTAATCCAACTGATGCAACTAAAACTACAACACACTCTTCCTGTTCGGAATATGAATGTGTTACCTTTCAGGGAAATTTTTTATAAAACAGTAATAATATGACAATATATATATTTATATATATATTTATTTCATTTCAAATGCTGGAATTACTGCCTCAAAAAGCTCATAGATCAATTACAAATTAAAATCACGGTGTCTCTTCCCTCAATCTAAACATCTAGTTTTATGCTTGGTGCCTCTCCACAGACAAGATTTGTGACCAGATCAGTGATGCTGTCCTGGACGCTCACCTGAAGCAGGACCCAGATGCCAAAGTGGCCTGTGGTGAGTACACTACAATTCAGATTGAGTTATTTTTGTTTGATTTTTGTCAAACATGGAGACAGAGAAAGAGAGAGTTTTTTTTTACCATCTGCAAGTGAGACAAAGGGCAACATTTGGTCAGTTTTGACATAGATAAGTGAAAACAAACCTGCTGGCCGAAATTTAAGTCATCTGGATTGTTGAGTTTATTTCCTGTTTTTCAATATTAACCTCTGAGTTTAACAAGATGAGCACTATGAAGAGCAACGCTCTGAATTTGCTGATATCGCTGTCATGTGTTTGCAACATCTATTTCCAAGCGATCAAAGTCAAAAGTAGACCTGTGTCCAAAATGTTCGAATATCACAAAGGTGTTTAAAAGCATGTGCAATGTGTTGATTGTATTGACAGAGACCGTGTGTAAGACTGGCATGGTGTTGCTCTGCGGCGAGATCACATCTCGGGCCAACGTGGACTACCAGAAGGTGGTGAGGGAAACCATCAAACACATCGGCTACGACAACTCTGACAAAGGTGAGAAAATAACTTGGAAATCAAAGATTTACCACATTATAATGCGGAAATTCATAATTATGAATGAACATGAATGGAGATAAACAAACACAAAAGTCATCGCAACCTCAGCCTCTCCTGAGAATATCTAAATAGAAATATGCTTCTCACAAAACAGACATCTGAGTTTTGGTGCAGCATTTCAATTATCATAATTTTCTCAAAAAGTTAAGACTAACTAACAAGAATGTCCCTGATTCTAGTCCGATCACAACAGAACATTGACGTGATGTAACTGTACGGACTCTGTACTATGGCGGCTGGCTGACATGTTTTCTCAAGAAAAGAAAAAGTAAAAAAAAAAACGAGTTCATGTGTCTGAGAATTGTAAATAAATACTTCCTCTGTAATTGAAGGATTTTCCTGGAGGGAGACTAGAGGAACCTAGAGCCTCCAGTGAAGGGTGGAGCACTACGCTTCTCATCGCTGTCAGTTGATCTTTGGTTTAATCTAATACTATCATGAAATTAATTAGAAACAGCTAGTTTAGCATTTTGCAGGCCTGATTCATGGTGAGAACACATAAACTAAGTGTTTCTAGGTAGGAAGTCGCAGCATGTAACAAATAGTTTGTACAGTGGTACCTTGAAACTAAGGGGAATGTTTGTAACTTAAGAAAGATTTAATTTTAGCATTGTATTATGGTAATTACCAATTTTGACTTTCAAGAATTTGAATGCGATGTTAAAGGTTTTACCAAAAACATCAATCTATATGACCTCATTAATATCAGGTTATGACTCCATTAATGTCACCAAAATGTCATTTTTTGATCCAAATATTTCACTGAAATAACCAATTTATTGTTGGCAGGTTACCATACTGTTACCAAAATATTACTACACTAGTACTAAATAGTTTTGCCTCGTATCTTTAAATGTGTTTCCCCATTATTACACTTAGTTTTGACCCTTATTACTCTGTTACGTACATTTCTGTCTAATATTACCATGATATACCCATTGTTAATACCAAGCTTTTATCTGGTTATTGCTTTGCTAATTACATGGTATTACCTTAATTACCAAACGTTTACTTCACTATTACCATGTTATTACTGAGCTGCAATGTGAATTGCAACAAAAACAGAAGTAACATGCACTCTGCTCTGTCCTTCACTTTCCTTCTGTAGGTTTTGACTATAAGACGTGTAACGTGCTGGTGGCTCTGGAGCAGCAGAGTCCGGACATTGCTCAGGGGGTCCATGTTGACAGACTGGAGGAGGACATTGGAGCCGGAGACCAGGTACGACTGTTGCAACAGGACTCTGTGTCCTTTGGCTCATGTCGACTGCAGGGCTGGGTGATGGTGACATAAGTCGAGTATCATCGTTTGTTTGACTCAGTACTACAGTGTGAAAGAATTGAGACAATCCTGCAGAGGTGGAAGAAGTCCTCAGATCCTTTACTTAAGTAAATACTCCATTACAAATATAAGTCCTGCAAACGTAAATGTACGCATTCTGCAGAAAGATGGCTGCTGTGACTGACACATTAATACTGGTGCATGATAAATGAGGGTTGAAAAGAAGGAAAGACAAAGTTCTACTCCACAAATTTAAATTAGTTTTTTGGACTAGAGTAACTATAACTACTGACACGTACAATATGACAGAAGCAGAATTGTACTTACTGAGGCCTTCAGTACTTGAGTAAATGTATTTAGTTACATGTCACCCCTGACATTTAAGTGAAGTCTAAATCAATCTGTGACATCATGAAAATTTCAACAATTGAATTGAGTTTTGCGATATCTATAATACCACATTTAAGAATGTAAAATAAAGCTTGCTGAGTCAGGGTCTTCGTATAAATCTCTTCTCAAAACATAGCTTTATCTGAAAGCATCTTATTTTACTTAATTTATCAATTTCTTTTAGTTTTCTTTTAATGTTTTTTTTACCAACTTTTCTGTTTTGAGAAGTGCTCTTTTCGTTCATCAAATCTTATATCATTTTATATCAATATCACTAGCTCCAGCTGACTCCTTTCAGGCTGCCTTGTCGTGCAATGCAATGCATATCAATAGTTTATCATTGTCTATCCTTTTCTTTTTACAGATTCAGCCAACATGAATATTCGCTGCTGCTGCTGATCTGTGTCATTATATATCTATATATATATATATATATCTTTCTCTTCTGTCTCTGCAGGGTCTGATGTTCGGCTACGCCACAGATGAGACAGAGGAGTGCATGCCTCTCACCATCGTCTTAGCCCACAGACTGAACTCAAAGATGGCTGAACTCAGACGGAGTGGAACCGTCTCCTGGATGCGTCCGGACTCTAAAACACAGGTGTGTTGTCTTACAATGCATGCAAGATATCAGTGGTTTCAAGAGAGGGTCTGCACAAGAAAACTCATACAATCACAGGAAACTTTAATCACCCTGTGAGGACATTTGGGTCACTAAAGCGTAAATGAGAAAGAACTGTGGATGAAGTCGGTAATTATAACAAATTGCAACATGGTGTACTTTTTCTTTGTGTCTCACAGGTGACGGTGCATTACGACCAGAAGGACGGAGCCGTGATCCCCAAGAGAATTCACACCATCGTGGTCTCTGTCCAGCACGATGACTTTGTCTCTCTGGAGGAGCAGAAGAGAGTCATCAAGGAGCTGGTAGAGCCTCATAAACACTCCCACTGAACTGCGACTAATGTATTGCTTCGGAAATTACGGTTTTAATATTGCATTGATTCTGTCAGGTGATCAAAGCCGTGGTTCCTGCTGAATATTTGGATGACAAGACCATCTACCACCTCCAGCCCAGCGGCCGCTTCGTCATCGGAGGACCTCAGGTGGCCGTCACGCGCACACGAGCTGTTTATTTCAGATAGAAAACAAAAAAATACAAAGTTGTCACTGATTTTTTTTTTTGCTCATCTTTTCTTCTTCTCTGCCCAACAGGGTGATGCTGGTGTGACAGGCAGGAAGATCATTGTAGACACATACGGAGGGTGGGGCGCTCACGGCGGCGGAGCTTTCTCTGGCAAAGACTTCTCAAAGGTGGACCGCTCCGCTGCCTACGCTGCTCGCTGGGTGGCCAAGTCTCTCGTCAAAGCCAAGCTGTGCAGGAGAGTTCTGGTTCAGGTGAGCGTCCAATGTCATTCATTCACCCATCCAAACATGCGTGAGGGCTTAGGCTACGCCTAGATGACTTGGGTTTGAGGCATCAACGTGCTGATGAAATCCTTTATCTACCTGTCTCTCTGTGTGTGTGTTACAGGTGGCTTATGCTATCGGAGTGGCCCAACCTCTGTCCATCTCCTTGTTCACCTACGGTTCATCCCATAAATCAGAATCAGAGCTTCTCCAGATTGTCAACAAGAACTTTGATCTGCGGCCAGGTGTCATCGTCAGGTAAACATGACAACATGACCTCTGTATCCTTGTTACGCAAGATCGTTTTTACGCTGCTTATTGTTACCACTAGGGGGCACCAACGTTGGACATTTTCAAATTGTAATATCGGCTTTAAGACGGTGGCTTTAGTCTACATTTACATTTCCCTCAACATTTTTGCAGTGAAGGCTATATGCAGTAACGGATGGAGCGATTAGATAAACATTCAGTTGTCAACCCTGTTTCTACGACATGCTATACTGTGACTTTTTTTTTTGCCAAACAAAGATTCCGGTGGGGATAAATATGCTCATGCTAAAATGTCGTGGTTCTAAACATGTTTTTTTGAGATTGTTGATATGTTTGTCAAATGGACTGAAGCCTTTGTGATGGTTAAAATGTTGTTGTTGTTTTTTTGTGTAAGGAGTTTCCCATGTTACTGATTTGAACGTCATAAAAAATGATGCTTTATATAAGAAGACGTTGTTGTGAAACGCAATTGAAAAATATAGTAAAAATAATCACATTTAAGGGTTTAAATTTTCCCTAGTTGTATATTTGTCTCTACGCTGTTCAAGAACAAATGCCTGCAAACGGTTTTGTTGGAGATATGAAAACAACCAGAACTACATTCATAAAAGTACAACAACACAAACAACGTGGGTATTATCCTGTAATGTGCTTATACTGTCCTGTCTCACCTCTGTTGTTGCATTTCCTCTGTATCCTCCCTAGGGAACTGAACCTGAAGAGGCCGATCTACCAGCAGACAGCCTCTTATGGCCACTTTGGTCGACCAGAGTTTACTTGGGAGATACCCAAAAAGCTTGTCGAATAAATACTCCTCCTGCTCGTCCTGATCGACTTATGTGGAGGCTCAACGGGATGTTTCTTCGTGGACTACAACTGCCAGCCCCGTCAACTTATAACACTTTTTTTTTAATAGGAAGAAATAAAGCCAAAGCTTTAGGGATGAGTCAGCTATAAAGAGGCGAGAAAATAATGAAATGCACGAGTGGTTGTAGCCAACAGACGTATATCCTAATGGGACACTCTCCCAACGAGAAGAGACACATTGCAGAGGACATCTCAGTAACCAGTCCACCCCCTTCCTCCTTAAACATCCAATTATTGTTGCTTCAGAAATATACGTACAATCATCAATCAGAGATCTTTCCTGCTAACATAAGGGAACACCACAGCGAGTACAATTCTCTTAAGATAAATACTTCCCACTAGAAGACGTGTTTTACCTCAAAGCTGTGAATATTCCTTTACGTGACCAGTAGCGTGTACAGAAACAACCTCAGCACTTAATTTACTATGGTTGACTATCAATGTCAATGTAATTGTTGCTCAACCAAAGGCTCAGCTTCAGAAGAAATGTCTGTAGAGGTTTAGGACTTTGTGGTGCGTGTAACAACCCGTGCTTTCATCTACTGCCACATCGTTGTCGTAAGAGAGGCTTGACTGCAAAATTCCTTTTCTACGTTTCTTTTTGTAAGGAAGCTGTTTGCACTGTCGTACAATCACGTTGTACAACAAGACGGGTCATGAAAACGTGGGGAGAGTTATGATCTCTTCAGCATATGTTACAATCAATCAAGTGTAAAATAGCCGTGCAGTCTTGTGTTGCCATCTGGTCTTATCTTCTGTCATCCTTTAAGTACTTTGTTTTGATATCAGCTCAACTGGTGGCTGATTTGTATCTGATTTATATCTTTGTCTTTTTTTTTTTTTTAAACCTGCAGGCCTGTTGCTGTGAGGCCGGAGATGTGGCTCATTTTAACAAATAACTTGTAGTGTCTTCTCTCTTTGCTCTCTGCAGTGGATGACCAAGCTGCATGCTGTTGAGACTAAAGCATTTAGAGCACCACTGATGTCTTAAAAGTGCTGCATTCTAACAATGCTACAAGTGTATGCTGATCTCTTTCTATATCTTTGAGATATTTAGCTGAATTCTGACTGAATGTGAAGTGCTACGTTTGCTCTGCAGCTCTGTATTGCAGATCGAGATCTTTCCCGTTGGATTTAGAGGAAAAAAGGGAGCGTTTATGAAAACACTTTTCGAAACAGGGCATTTTATTTTAAGCCAGCTGTCACCATTACTTAATCACAAAGTATTCAATCAAATTCTGAATTGGTTTAGGAGTGTGAACAGTATTCACCTTAAAGGTTCATGTCTGCAGAGGTTTAGGACTTTGTGGTGCGTGTAACAACCCGTGCTGTCATCTACTGCCACATCGTTGTAAGAGAGGCTTTACTCTATTTAATGTGTTGATCGTCTGTCAACTCTGTTGGTGGAGAAACTGAACAATGTAAACAATAAAGAAAATGAAGATGTGAACTGTCGTCTGGCTCAATCCACAACATGCAAGATTAGAGTTATGTGGTGAAGATGAATTGCATTACATCAAGTCAATTATTGTGTTGACAGCAGTTTTTATTTGTTGAACATATAAAGTATATATAAAAATGCGATCATACGACTTTTCAGCAAAAATCGAATTTACAACCTGAACCTCTTTGGTTTTCATTATTAAATAATATTTAAGGCACATTTTGCATTTGGACAGAGAAGAGTTGCGTAACAGATGTCTGTGAGGGTTACAGTTGCTAGTTTGTCAGAATGTTCTCACTATTGACGTGATATTGCATCACATGACTCACAAATAGTTCACTGATAAAAGCACTATTTACATGTTTTCTAACTAATGAGGAACTATGCTATTTGTATGACGTCTTTATGGCGTACTATACTATGACTTCATCACAACTTCTTTCATGAAATACGAGATTCTTACTTTTTTTAATGACATACTGTACTATGTGTTTTGAGAAAAACAGGGAGTGTTGATCTTCTGTCAACTCGGTTGGTAGAGAAACTGCAAATAATTAAACAATAAAGAAACATGCAAGATTAGAGTTATGTGGTGAAGACAAAAATTGCATTACATGGAGCAAATGATTATTTTAACAGTTTTTATTGAACAGTTTCTTTTTATTGAACATTAAGGCATTTATATATATATACGCACATAATCATATGACTTTTCATCAAAATAGAATTTACAACCCAAACCTCTTTGGTTTTCATTATCAAAATAATATATAAGGCACATAGTGAGCATTTCAACAGAAGTATTGCGTAACAGCTGCTAGTTTGTCAGAACGCCTTCACCAATCATTTACTGATCGCATGAGTGAGATTCTTGCAGATATTTAACCATGTTGGTGTGAGCAGCATAAGCATTCTGACAAGCTAACTATACAGGAATGTTTTTTATTTTTAAGCTTTATAGAGTCTGGATGAACAAAAATAATCTATAATACCATGGCTAACCACCTATATTAAGCAAAAACATGAACAAAACAAATGGCATTGAAACAGAGACAACAGAAGGCAGACGCAAGCAAAGTTCCTTCTGCTTTGAATCAAACAATGCAGCTGGTGTCGTAACATTTTCCTGAGTGCAAAGGTCAGACCGATCAGTAAATATGGGGAAAAAAAAGGAACAGAAAGTGGAGATGTTGCTATGAAATGAGGAGGGACGCATAACGGACGTTGCAAAATGCGAATCAGATGATGAGAAAATGTTTCAAAACATATTTTTGTAACGGTGAGCTGGAAACGGGGGCATTATGCATCGCTTCCTTACATGCAGAAACCATTCAGGGAGATCACAATCGCTTCGTAAATGTGTAAGGACAAAACGTTTCTCGCTAGAGCATTTAGCTTAACACTTCAAACCGTCGGCCTAAACCTGGAGGTGACTGAATATTCGCCGTACAAAACAAGTTTCAATTTAGAAAAAGCAGTCCTGTGAGCTGGATAACAACATTACAGCTCAAATGCAATAAGCCGTTTGACCAGTAGGGAGAAGCAGTGGATCAGAGCCGTGTCTGGCGCCGGTTCCACCGTCCAGCTCATTCCACAGAGCAGTGTGAGCACGAGCTGTTCCACTTCAGTCTTCTGTAACACATCGTAAAACTCTGCCCCACATGTGGCCGGTTGCGGTGTGAGGGACTGATATTTTCACTGTATAAAAGCATACTAACGAGACTATTACTGTTGTAAACCCTCTGCTTGCTCCGTTTTCTCCCCCCCCCCCTGGAGAGCTCAGAGTGTTAATGTTATTACACTGAGACGTTGAACATTTCCAAAAATATATAAACAGATATTCAGGCACAACACAGCGCAGACCGTTAGAGGAAAAGCACAGAGAAGAGACAATGAGGCCAAAACAAAATAAAACTACACTGATAGATGTCAACATATTAAGTCACGTGTATCTATTAGCAGGGAGCATTTTTCAATGTGAACAACAAATATCCACTTTGGTATTCCTGGCACTCACAGGTGTGCATGCAACCTTCTGTCCCTGCTCCTCCACTCATAGTACTACTAGTGGTAGAGTACTACCAGTTGTAGAGTAGTACGTCTCCATCGTATTGCTTTCATTCATCAATATCACAATCAAAGCTGAACTCAGGGACCGTGACAGGGAAAGGCCTCGTGTCTTTTAGCACCGATGTCACAGGCGAGCTGATATTTGGTGTGAATCCTGCTGTACAGTAACGCGTCGGCAGGACAGTGCAACTCAGTTACGTCTTACATAACAAATCCTTCCTTTTCCCTTTGTCCCCCTACATCAGTTCGACATGCTGAAAAGAAAACCTCTTCACTATGGAGGGTTCAAAGAAAGAGTACGAAGGCAAAGCGATGACAGCATGTTGTGCTCCTCCGTGTTGGGGAGTAATGAGATGCAGCCCTACGTCCGCAGGACCTGAACACGTGACCTCACTAAACTCAATAAACCAGTGCTCTGGCTTGAATTAGCTGCTACGCATTTGGCCTCTGGACACTGTATCCTCTCCTTCATGTTCTTTGGTAGAACTCCACAGAGAGGAAGTTGAATCATTTTGAGGTGTAAGGTTGATCTAGAGTATTTCTCCTAACAGCAGGGGGAAAAGACACCGTGTCATGAAGGTTACACTTACTAAGGCACCAGGTCTATGGTTTGTTCTGTATGCAGTTCAAATAATCACCAGAAGCAACACAAAGACCATGTGTGCTCGGTGTGAGTCACATGGATACTAAAAAGAGTTGCTGATCCAAAACAAAGCTTGTTGATAGTGCTTGTTTTTAAAAGCTGCATGAAGCAATTTTTGACCAAAAACCAAAGTGACATAAATTGTTATGGCTAACGTCTGTGCCTACTTGCACATCCAGCGGACAGAGAGCAACATTATTATCCTAATGGCCACCTGAAAAATATAGTAAAAACAAATATGAGTCCACTATCACTTTCCTTTCAGCCTCGGTTAACCGGCTCCTGAGAAAGTGAAATCTGTGTCTCCAGATCGCCAAATTGTCTACTATCTTTATAATCCACTCTTAACTTTGGCTAGAGTCGTACATTTACTGGATCTGATTGACAAAGTACTCCTCTGCTGGTCACAGGAGTTGGGAGACAATTTGGTTTCACACGTGTGCAAAGTGCAAAATACAAAGAAAGTTCTTTAGAGCCACTGAGCTCTGATGGGAGCATAATACAAACCAAAGTCTCCACTGTGGCAGCAGGTCTACACCCCGAGGGTTGAAGTAGTAGAATCCACTCTGCCATGAGCGTCCACTGGCCCGGTTCCTTTCAAAACTTCAGACGAATGTGGCTGGAAATGAGAAACTCTTTCGACAAGGACTAAAGAAGCCAAGACGAGCCAGCGGTCTAGAGTATGGACATGTTTTCGGGTTGGTGCGGATGTAAAATGGGCCCTCCCAGTGATCCCAGTGGGTCCCCCTTGTGTTCTTTCCCAGCAGGTACTAGGGTCCCTCTAGACAGCACCACCATGGTATCCGCCGACATGCCGGCAAACTCAAAGGCAAATGTCCCATAAAACAGCATGATGATGACGCAGAACACCCATTCGAAGATGGCCGACGCGTGTTGAAGGACGAAGCTCTCCTGACAGAAGAACACACCGCCTGAAAACATGGTTAAGGAGAACAGCAAAGCAGGGTGTGCTCACCATGAAGCCGCTGTGTAGACAGCCTAATGCTAAGCTAAGATAACTGGCAGTAGCTTCATATATCCCTTATATACAGCATTGACTGTAACATGTCCTCCACCGTGTCCACTGTAAATCTTTGAATGTATATCTGTGACATATGACCCACAACATGAAAGACGGGATTTGACATTGAATACTGGAGGGAAGCTTGTAGTTGTGACATAATGTGACGGAGACGTCTCCGTCCGTATTCACGCTGGCAGCGCTACGCTCTATTCTAAAGCACTCGGCAGCCTCGAAGGCTGCCACCTGTTAGTGGCTAGAGAGGATACTGAGGACCAAGGCTACGAAGGCCAACAGGGCCATGCAGAGCCGGAGGTGGGCCACGTTGTACTCCCCCTGGGTCTTGGCGAGTCGGTAAGTCAGTGCCGACTGCAGGCACACAAACAGCATGCTGGTGGGGAAGGCGATGCCTGCTCCGACATAGTGGAGAACTTTGGCATTATCCACCTGTCGTGTAGAGAAAGGAGACAGGAGGAGAGGGTGGGGGAGGAAAATGGGTGAGACAAAGAGAACACACTAAAGTCTGCAGTTTAGCTGAAAACACCACGTGGGAGCGATCAGAAGGGGGCAACATCACACAAGCTCCTGCGTCAAGCTGTCGGCTCCGACTATTCATTGTTGTGTAACACTTTGTTCGAAGCCTCCAAAAACCTCTTTTAATAAAAGAGTCGAGAAGAATACGTGGAAATGAGAGGACGATGGGAAGTAAACGACAGCAGCACCACAGAACGCCTCCTTATCCCTGCCGGGCACAAGAACGATAAGAAACAATACACAAAAGAGCTGCTCAGGATCCCCCCCCCCACCACACACACACACACACACACACACACACACACACACACACACACACACACACACACACACACACACACACACACACACACACACACACACACACACACACACACACACACACACACACACACACACACACACACACACACACACACACACACACACACACACACACGAGATGTACTGATCAGAACAGATAAGAGACTCAATGGCGCATTAACCAAAGCTACAAACATCTCCAAGGACCAGACTAATGTCGGTAGATGACACAGAACTGCTTTCCTTGGCTGATGCCGAATAGTTAAAGCCTTGTGTTCCTCTGCTCCACGTAACTATTGGGGATCATTAGAGCAATGGCCTGGAAGTTATTCAGTTTGGGCTTTTAAGCCATTTGTCCGTTGAACCGGCTGGTACATACTGAACATTCTTGGGCAGTAGGCTAATCCTAGCAGTGACGGTGTAAGATTTCCAGACAATTCAATGTGGAGAAGCACACACAGCCAAAAAACAAAAGGCTTTTCTTCGATCCGTCTGTGACATCTCCAAAGCTGGGAGTGAAGACGGGAGATGAATCAGAGCACGGCCGTTACACGTTTTTCCACGTTTCTGATCAAAAAGTGTTCACAGTGGGAATTCTATTTTGGTCTGGTACCTTCCACAGTGAAGTGGCTGATGTTACAAGATCCTTTCTACTCCATCAAACTGGCACCGTGGGGGTCCGAGTTTTGTAGTAATGCCAATCAGTTTCTCACTATACCCAGTAATGGAAAAACACACAAACAACAACCATATATGCTTTGTTCTCCTGGTACCTCCTCATTCTAACCGACGTTTTAAACACATCCAGCTCCTCCATCGTCCCATGTGAGAGGTAAGTAAATACCTCTGAGTGTTTGGAATGATGATGTTCGGATAAAACAAGCAATCTGAAGATGTCACAAGAAATTGTGAGGGGCATTTTTTTTAAACCATTTAAAAAAATATTTTATAGACTGAAGACCGGCAGATTAATCAGTAATGAAAAGAATCAATACTCGCCACAGCGGTGTGTGCTGTGTGTCATGCCTGGTGTCCTAGATTCTCTCACTACCTGCAGCTAAAAGTCACCATAGTGTGCTCCTTCAATCTGTAATTTCCTTAACGTGTGGTGCCACAACAGTTCTCATTCACCGTCACTCTGAGACATAACCTCATGAGGAGTAATGTGTGTCTATGCTTCATTGATCAACCATCTAAAATGTGTTTAAAACGGTGTGCTGCATTGTGAATGACGCTGTATCACGATGACAAAGGAAGTTCAGTGGGCAGAGCGGTGATGGGTGTGAGGATGTCACAAGCCAACCGACAACCAGCTTTCTGTCAGCTTAAGCTTTCGCTATCTGGAAACTGAAACAAATGACATTGCAAGATACGCTAAACGCTTCCAACCGTTTACAACACACCTGCTGCAACAAACTCCTTAAACATTAATCATCACCTTCCTAAGCCATCATCAGGCACATGTTACTCATGCTTTCAACTGTTACCCATGAATACTTAAAGGCCTTAAAATAGAAACATTACATGGGACTCAATTTGTCCAATCTTTTATTTTATTTTAAAATATGCAATGTTTTGCAAAGAACGGAAAGAATTTCCACAAAATGGTTTTGGAGCTTTTGGTTTTTATCTGAAGAGCCTTGGTCTGTTGTCATGAAGAATATATCATTTTAATAATCTTGACATACTTTCATCTCTTCTATTGTACAACAATTCATCTGCAGCCGTGTCACATACGCTAATCATACATTTAAAAAACGCAACCACAGCTGTTTTTACACTTTGTACGGATAGAACAAACAATATAATGTTGTAATTAATGAGTTTTACAGACGATGGGAGGAAGATTCGGACGCTAATCTGAGCTAACTGTGGGCTGTGGCTTCATCATGCACACCATTCATCCCCCACCCAACAGAAAGGAAGAAGAAAGGTTAAGAGAGATAATGAGCGAGAGAAAGCAGAAGGGAAACACAGCAAGTGAGGAAAACAGCAAAACTAAACAAAATCTGAAACTTATACACAGCTATTGGATTCAGAGTGATGCAACACATCAGGAAAGGCCATGCTGACAGCGGGCATCATCTGTAAGGGAGCATGCAGGGTTAGCAGAGTCCGGACAACTCTTACGGTCCTCTTTCTTTCTCTCCTCCTCCTCCTCCTCCTCCTGAAGGCAGCCTGAGAGCTACCCATGTCCCTCTCATAGACCTCAGTGGGGCAGTGATGTGCTTTTCCATCATCTATTTATGTGCTTCTTGGCCCAAACCATCAGACCACCTGACAGGAAAAGCGCCAGTGGCCACACCACAGCTGCGCTGCCAAAGCCTGACTTAACACACAGCTACAAACTGAAGCCGTTGTGTTTCTGGTGCTTTCTCCCTCTTTGAGCAGTCGGGTGTTCAGCAGATTTTGGCTGCTGTTCTCTCCTCTGAATCCAAATTGTTTGTGGATGTTGTGTTCCTTTGTTTTGGGGCTTTGCTTCATCTTGCCGGCATAATATTCCGTGGTGTGGTTTGAACCGTTTTAACAATGACGTCTCTATTTCCATCCCCACTGGAATGTCCCAGACTATAAGAGATGCAACGTCGTCTACGTTCACTTCTGCGATTGGTTAAAGACGGGGGCCTCTGCTAGACACGCCCTGTCTGCCCCGTCCTCTCCATGCATGGCCAGACTTGATGACTCACTTCCCCCTGGCTCTTCCCGTATAATTCCTCCCAGTGCTGCAGAACAGATGCCCCGACGGAGAAGCGGGAAGAAGGTGAAGACGACACACAAACCTGCCATGCACACCTTTTTCCACACACACTCCTCTAAAGACAGTTCTTCTTCATCTTCCTCATCACACACAGAAAACATTTAGCTAAGTGTGCTTCTCATTTGTACCACACCTATCAAATAGAATCAGTAAAGTACACTGTAAGTCACGTGTTTTCTCCCTCCTCGTTTCTCTCTCTCTCATCATTTCCTGTCGACTCTTGAACAATCTTTTAAAAGTTGAAGGACAGAACCAGAATTGTAACATTTCATAGACGTATTCAGCCTTTCACCACAAACAATCCCTCCTCCTCCAGAAACTCCCCGAAGACATTTCACACATAAACACACACTGGGCATGTAGCCAGGGACCCAAATATTTAAACTTGAAGAAATTATCTTTCCAAAGAACAAATATCTACAGGGAAGGACTTTAGATCAGGTTCGGTCACTTTAACTACCAGAAGGAGCAGGATTGTGTCTGTGAAGGCAGAGCAGACTGAGATATAACGTGTGATAGAGAAAAACACTGAGACATCTCAATGACGTGGTTTCAATAACAACATTCTTGAACACAAGTTGGTGTCATTGTATGTCTTGTAAGATAACAGAAGGCAACAAATCTGGAACCGGAGAACTTTTCCATCATTTCCTGCAAAAGTTGTGGTTGAATTGCGTCCGTTTGATGAAAGTAAACTGGATCAGCGTACCTGAAAGTTGCCCACCATGATGAGTCCGGCGGCACAGATCCAGCCTGTGGAGAGACTCGCCGTGTTGAGAACACAGTTCTGGTGCTTCTCAATGACGCGGGCGTAGCGGAGCAGCACAATCGCCGCAACTACAGCACAGGAGAGAGACATAAAGACACGGAGACAGTGAAGATGAGGCTGTTATTAGGACTATTCAGCAGCAACACAGTGACAGTGACAGTAACGCTTATTCTGGAAAAGTACCCGGCACACTGTTGGTACTGCATGTTATTATTTCACATGGCCTGGCTTCAATTTAACTCAAACACTCAAACACCTCACTTTGCCAAAAAACACAAAAGACTTCCTTGGAAGGTGATTAAAAAAAATCCCAAAACGTTGGATTTCTCTGCCAAACAAAGTAGGAACATGAGAAGCAGGAAATGGCGGGAAAGTGAGAACGCTAATTTGGTGGAGGGGGGGGGGTTGGTCTAAGTGCATAAGATTAAAAAAGGCAGAGGGAAACGAAGTACAGTGCATGGGACAGATGACTCCTGATGTGCTAATGGTCTGTGACTGGGGGTATTGTTGGTGCACCGCCGAGCTGACCCCCGCTTGGTTTCTCTTTGTTAGCTCCTCGCGGCTGGTGCTCGGCGAGGGCCGACTGGGCTCGGCGAAAGCGGAGCACAGGGGGCTGGTGGAAGCGAGGAGCCTGAGAGAATTAGAGGGGACGAGGAGCCCCCCGTGTCTCGACCCGAAGGAGATACAGTCTCACAGACTAAACTGTTGTCTTAAATCTGTCACCCTCTGTGCAAGAGACGGGCTTTAAGACCGTCTGTGCTGCCAAAAGAGAATATAAATAGAGGCCGTGGCCACGGAGAGGAAAGAAAAACGCCAGTGCCGAACTTAACAATGTCAGGCTTTGTCTCCACTAGTCAGGGTTTGGATACACTGCGGCCCGTCTGGCTCTGAGCCAGCGTCTCAATGAGGACACTGCTGTCACATGGTTAAATGTAAAATGTTGAGATGTGTTTTGAGTAGTTTCCTGTTTGTACAAAATGTTAAAGTTCATGACTTTCTTCTACTAACTGCCAAGAAGGGGCACTGGGTATAACTTGTATTATTAGTATTTAGTCAACTTTAACGACAATAAGTCTTACTGTAAGAATCATTAGCCTTTTTCATTGTGCTGTATTTTAGCATGGATGTTTGGAAAATAGTATTAATTGTGATCCCAGTACATTTTGCTGTGAATAAATCTAACATTTTGCAATTAATCAAGATTTAAAAAAATGACAACTCTAAATCTAATAGGGACCATACAAACATACAGATGTACTATACACAGGACGTGTATTCGATATCTTGTGAGTGAAAGCGCTCGTTTGTGTTTCTCTCGGTTCCCTCAGCACTAGAATCATGTTGGCAAAGAGATTTCAGTTACAATCATGGAAAAACAAACAGCCGCATCTCCAGGCTCAGAGACAATCTTGTCTTTCGTTTTTTTCCCTGTACCGGTATTCCTTTCTTTAAAATGGAGAACACACTGAAAGTCAACTCGTTTCATTCGATGATGGCATCTCGGGCTCCCTGCTGCAGACTGGCTGGCTGTGGGGTTTTCCCAATTTCAGTGAAATGACTCTCTCGTCATTACAAAAGAGCACTGAGCCTGCTGGCATTCAGCATGTTACACTGACATGATGTATGCTTAAAAACACGGAGGAACATTTCCAACCATTGCTCTCTATGAGGAAATCCTTCATGGTTAGCTTTGATGTTGTGCACTCTAAAAGGCACACGTGTGCTGCTTTCTGGCATATTTCTTTGAGGATGCATGTCATGCTGATGAGTCATAAAGGTTACATGTGACGGCCCGGAGGTTTAGCCCAGAGTTCTGGTTCAAACACACCAATGTGGCTCCTCCATGGAAGCCAGCTTGCAACTGTGGAAGCTAAGTCTGCTCCACAGCGAGGTAGGCCAGAGCACATGGCCCGCTGCTGATCACAGTGGACACGCTGCAATAATAAATCTACCAAAACTGGTTTACAATTAAAAGGAATTTAATCCCACTGATACAAGTACGATTACAGTGAAGTACACTACTTCTATGAAATATTACTTTGGACTGAAAACTCTTCCCTGATCCCAGGAGACACGTCTGTCCTAGGATCGTACGCTAACGAGAAGAGAAAAACACTTCCTATCCCCGCCCTCATATCCGTTCGAAACTCCTCCCCTTCTGTCTATCCCAATTCCTATTGGCTAACTTCCAGGAGTGTATTCTCCTGTCTGTCTCTCTGTCCCTGAGTTCTCCAACACATTCAATGACTGTCAGTTATTGCTTAATCCCTTCTATGATAAACATTCCATATAATAGATAAGACTTTGCAACTTTTGGCAAAAGCTACATGTCTCAAATTCTACTTCTAGCTACTAATCGTAAAACACTTTATGCTTATCTTAATTATGCATTTCCAAAACACTTATGATTATGACTAAATATGAATTCTTAATTATGAATCATTAAACACTTATTATAACTTCTAAACACAGTTCTACGCTCAAATTTCTTACACAACAACGTGGACAAACTGTAACGGATGTACAGCCCTGCTGTCACAAGCACAGGCTTGCTTTTTGCCTTCACACAGACGTGAGCGAACGGTGTTGAGTGCATTTTCCCACAAAAAGTCCCATCAGCCACACCACACCTCGCAGTTAAATAAACTGTTCTGTCCCCACAAGGAGATATGTTTCAACCCAAACACACTGGCTGCATTCTCTCCCACAGGAGGTATGCCGAGAAAGAATACAAGCTTTGTGTTTGAAACATTTTGTGTGTGTACACTGGCAGAGAGGTGGGAACTGGGATAGAAACGAGAAGTGCAATTATGAGGCAATATACAGTTCACTGAGACCATGTTATCCCTGAGCCAACTGTAGCAGGCACAAAGTGAGACATAAATCAATAGGCTAAGAAGCTAAGCACCGGCTATTTACAACAGCCCGTTGTATAGCTACATGCCACGTCTGCTTAACTTTTGTACAGCCATAACAACTAACAGGTATTAAACAAGCGCTGTGTTCAGACTACTTGGATGGTGAAGAACAAATAGACACCGACAAGGATGCAACAAATGCACGATTAAAGAAGAAGATTGAAGCCCTCGAACCACCTGCGGTGGTGGTCAAAGATCTATTCAGCCGAAGAGTTACAACAGGTTTACACCTAAATCAAGCCACACATGAACCGTCCTCCTGGTTGAGCAATGGAGTCAACAGTGGAGACAAGTAATCTCCAATATTGCGTTGCTTTTGTTTAGCTGTAACACCTGAGATGTCATAATGTTTGACAGCCACATTGTTCGGTTGCCACATAACGTCTCCTGAATTGATTTGTCTGCCGTTCAGCATGCTTAACTGTACAACCACAGTGCAGCGCTTAGCCGACATCGCTCTCTCAGACAAACACTTAAATGTACGCGAGGTCGACGGTCTGACCTGCTTTTATATTACGCGTGTTTTCCTTGTGCCTATGAAAATACACACTCACCATGTGCTCGAACATTTGTGTATAATTCTATATGAAACCATTTTTCCTCCCCTTTCGTTCCACACGTGAGCTTTTCACTGGCTCTTGGATGGTGTAGTTGTAGGTTTTTTCACGGGACAACAAAACTAACTGGAGTCTAAAGTTTTAACATCAGCAAGAGAGTAAAACACATTTAGTACCAGCTACAAATGAAACTAATATCTCCTGCTGATGTAGTTTGAGAAACAAACTTTGTTATAATTCATACCTTATGAAAGAAATTTAAAGTGACGCTTCCTTTATTTTTCATCAATGCTATTTTACTTCCTACACTGCTTTTTAATGTTTCAATGAATGTTTTTAAATCTTCTTTTGCCTTATGTTTTGATGCTTTTAATGGTTTTATGTGACGTTTTGTTGAAATGTGCGATACAAATAAACTTGCCTTGCTTATGTATTAATTTAAAGCATTTATTTGACAACAGTATTTTATATATTATATAGAACTGAAACAGAAGATTCATCAGCAAATATTCTGGTAGTTGATTAATATATTTATACAATATTTGCTCGTTTTCTTAAATTTTATAGACAAATTGATGAACAGAGAAAATAATCAGCAGATTAAAGGAAAATGAAAACAATAGTTAGTTGAAGTGCTAAACCTGTGACTTCTTAACTTAGATAAAAAATAAGTGAGATGGTGACATAGCTAGTGTGTGTTACAAAAACATACAAAACAACACTATGATTGGTCTTCACTAGAACATTCAGCACAATGTTAAACATCTACCGTATACAGGAATCAGCGCTGTATTTATTGAGGCTTCCACATCATTCAAACCTGTTTTTAATGTCTTACCCATGAACGAGCCTGTGCTGCAGATGAGGCTGAAGAAGCAGCTTTCTGGAGGAAGAGTCCCACATTTACTGAAACAAAGAGTACACAAAAACATGAATCAGAAAAACATTGTGAATACAGCAACAGCACCACTAATTCGCCTCCTACGTTGTGCAACATATCATTTCTGCTCATACAGTAAGGAAGTGTGGGGGGGGGAGCCACGTGTCCTTACATCCCATCATCGAGTCTTTGACTTTTCACCCACAGCGTACTCTCTTCTAGGAATGGGAAATGTTTGTAGGAGAGGAAGGCAGGAGACAGTCGACACAAGCCGTCTGTGCCTGAGCTTCTGCTGCCTACAAAGCCAAAGCCGCATCAGCTGACTGCAGTCACGGACACGCACATTCTTCAGCACATTGACGGAAATGTAGATAACTCTTTGATGTATTTAATATTTTTGATGGATGGTTATGTACATTTAGTCAGATATCAGTATTTATATGTTTGAATATACAGTAATATAGCTGAAGAATGTGCATCTCTTCGACCATCGCCACTGAACTGTAGATCAACAGCGGCACTGCATTGGTGAAGATTACCTTTGAAACATTTAGACATTTCTATTTCTGTTGAAGTTGCACAAATAGTTTGAGGGCTACTTAATATGTCTTATACGAACCCTGGGATTAACAACACACAACTGGCCTTTGATGTTCGGTGCTCAGTGGGAGTAAAAGCTCAACAAAAGAGCGGGAGTGTCTTGATTTCCTCCCAAATGTAAGCCGACGCCCCTCTCACTCTCTCTGTGTGTTTACATGGTGAAGTGCAGACCCATGCTTTGCCTCTGAACTGCCACGGTGGCAGGCAGGATATTTCAGCCCCAAGTTATTTTCAGCGTGTGTTATTTTCAGCGCACATGCGCGCGCGCACACACACACACACACACACACACACACACACACACACACACACACACACACACACACACACACACACACACACACACACACACACACACACACACACGCGCACACACGCGCACACGCGCGCACACGCGCGAGAACCGTCTCCTTCAAGCTCACTCGCTTTTTATCAACAATGTGCCGACAGAGGTCAAGTAAAACAATGCCGCAGTGTTCCTGTTGTTAATCTCCAGACACAAAGAGACAGAACAGAGAGGTAGGGCTGGGCGTTTCTCACTGACCTGATGAGAGGTACATTGTCTAGTGTGCAGCACAAGGTTGGCCCGCTCTGCAAAAACAGATCTTCTTCACATGACTGGTTATATAACCTGGAACATCAAACATGCACGCACACAAACAAACGTTAAGTTAATGTTAAAAGACACACACAGAGCAAAATCACATTTATTCTATGTTCAATCCTGCTGGGAAATCTCCAATTGCCAAAGTTTGGTTCAAAACCAAAACAAACCAACAGACATATTGCTGGTTATTATTATCACATGTGTTCTCAGAATGTCTGGGATAAATAACGAAATAGTAATATAATGTAAATGTCTAGGCAATGTATAGTCATAGAAATAGTTGGTTACTCATTGACGGGGCATGATTTAAGAACAATGATTGATGTTAAATCCCACTTTCGATCTCTGCTAATGCGCTGCAGTTTAGCGTTTGGTTTGTAGTGCAAGAGTTTGTGAGTGTGCACAGGAATCAACAGAGGCATCATACAGCAAAATGCAGGATGAATAGCAACATACCAGTTATCCACGGGGCAGACATGCTGATTGTAGAGCGCCATGGCATACCTGCAAGAGAGAGAGAGCAGGATGAGCCACACGGTTCATGTGATTTTAGGATTACAGTGTCATACAAAGAGACCTGATGAGTAATAATTCAGAATGATAACTGATTTTTAAATTACCACAATTGAAAATGCAGTTAACTCTCTATGTGCGGAGCTGGTTTTGAATTGGCCACTTAAATACCATCTGTTCATATGTCCTGCCGGTCTGACCTGCCGCGGAGTTGTACCTGTTTTGTTTTTTTGTCAGGTGACCTGACATTTGAATGTTTCTTCTCACTCTAAACACTCAGGACACAAAAGACCGGTTTGTGCCGGTCAAATTGGATTGTTACTGCGGTGCATTTGGTCGGGTCACTGACCAGCTTCATCCACAGAGAGGTCAATGACCAGAGGACCAACAGATCAGATACTGTATTCTGACAGCTCAAGACCCTTATTGTACTTCAGATGAAGACTTAGATACTCCTTTTATAGTCAACATGCTCCACAGCAACCATATAGAATTATGCATGATAGTTTTAGCACTAATTCTGGTTGGACATCTCCGGGGGGGGGGGGGGGGGAGCAAAGATAAACTCTGCAGGGAAAAGCTATTGTCATGTTATCCCCTCGTTGTTCACACAGAGAGTAAAGGCTGATCAAAGTAATACTTTTAACTGACAGAGAAAGATGAAGTCAGACACAGAGAGTATCTGTCCTGATTCGTGAAAGCAGCCGGAGTTCAGCGGGAGGTTAAGTACCAATTAGGAATGTTTTCCCGGGCCGATGGTATCCTCCTCACAAACTGGTCTTTAAAGGACAGAGACGTATAATAAACACACACACAGCTATCCAGGCGGCACTAACAAGCACAGACACGCGTGTCAATGCACGCATACAGGATTCATGATCAATCGGTAAGAATTTAAAGCTGAACATCCTAATTTGAGTTCACATCAGTGTGATAAAAATACAATATAGCACAGCTGTATAGAGTTATATCATCTCTGCGTGCTTCATACTAACTGGAAAAAAATCAGGGCAGGAAGTCACTTTCAATAATAATAACAATCCAATAAATATTGCAAATATGCGTTGACTGTTTCATAGCAAAGCTGCACAGTTTCAGACGCATGTTCAGCTCTGGTTGAAGGCAGCATCAAAGGAACAGGTGAGACAACATCCACTGAACGCTTTGGCTCAACTTAAAATGTTTTAATCCATTAAATACACAGATGCTTGCCATCAGTCATAGCTCGTGTTTAATATTCAATTTTGTGGTCTCATAAAATGTTATCTGGATGTATTGTATTGTTCACCACGAGGGATCTACCCCCAAAATGCTCATCTTCAAACGTGTGAGCCAGCAGGTTCCTTGCCCAACGCCACATGTGACTGGTGAAATGCATGTGTATTTACCGACTGCAGCAGACGTTTGGTTGACTGGTTGGCATTCGGGTGTGTGAATCCCCACGTGAGAGTCCTATGAACCAGATGGCAGACATGTAAAGAGCACTGCTTGTGCATAATGCAGGGAGGAAACCCACTGGGGTGAGGGGAATATGGCCGTCAGGTAGAAAGCTGCCAGAGCGCCGACACCAACATGACAAAAACATGTTGCTTAAAGCAACTGTAGAGAATAACCATGGGACTTCATCAGACTAAATACAGGAACAGAAACCGTGGCCAGATAAAGTTGTAATTTTCTACAACTCTTGAGGCCCATTTTTTTTTTTTTATATTTGGTCAGCTTCCAAAGCTAAATAGCAGCAGTGCAGCTCCGGGACATTTCTACATAAAGAGGTATTTTTTAGCAGTGTGTGAAACTAGACTAGTGCATTCTGTGCTTGGAGGAGTATATACGTCAGTAATAATAGGTCTGTTTACATAATTAGACCTCTATCAAAGCTCAGCAGTGGTTGTAAACTGTAATTGCATGCCTGAGGGCAATATAACGGTGGAACAGACCATATATATATATATATGTTTTTTTGTATTTAGGATTGAACAATGTGCATGACGGCCACCAGATGCTGAGGGAAAGATCTGCTGTCGTTCTCTATTACACCTCCCGATATTTACCTTACTCCCAGCCACTCACCCACAGTGAGAGAGGGAGTTACGCAACATGTCACATCCTTTGACATTCCACTAGTCTAGAAACAAGGCGCCCTTGTCAAGGTAACGGGAAGGAAATGTGTTTAAAGGGACCGAGAGAGTGAGCAGCATTCGGCATCTTAACTTTCTACCGCAGATACAAACGTCAAAATGAGGAAGAAATGTGCAACACCAGCACAAAATGTTCACGTGCACATTCTACAACACAAGCGTAGGTCTGAAGCAACATTAACAGCTAAGCCCTGAACACCTGAACTCCTGGTCGGACTGTGAAGCGGCCATGTTGACGAGCACTGATTGGTCGGCACAGTCTCAGCTTTGGCATCCAATTAAGACAGCGTACTCCCCACGGTACTGAGCATAGAGGTAGACTACCGCAATCTGGAAGTGGGCCATCTGTCTGTCTCCCCTTGGGGTTAGCATTCCTCCTCCCGCAGTAATAAAGCAGAGAGCTGTCAGCCCAAACATAGCCAGGAGGTAGTTACTCTTTCTGCTCCGGTACAGCTGCTCAGATACCATGCAGCAGATAATTAAGAGACTCTGTGAACCTGCACATCTCTCTTTTAAAAGTGATAATCCCGTATCCTTCCTGGAGAACGTTAATCCACATGCAAGCGCCATGGCTGCCAGGAATTCTGGGTAAATATGCAGTGTGCAACAGAGGCTCAGGTGTCAAAAGGATTTTTGACAGAATTTGTAAGAATGTGGCCTGGTTATCACTGTGTGTGTTCTACGTGAAAGAACATTTGCATAATATTGATATTGTCTGCTATGTGCATGGTGATATCTGATAATAACATACAGATGTTAGATTTGAATTGTATTCAAAACAAATTGGTCAATGGCTTTGCAGGCAGAACAAGTGTGTGAAATCCATTTTTATGGTTCTATTACGCAGTAAAAATGGATTTTATGGAGTACCCTAGAGGGGATTTGCTTCATCGTTGCAGCATTGCACATTGTTATGTCGACGTGGAGTTATAAATTGCTTTTGTTTGTACATGCAAAATGTAAAAAAATCGGCCGGGGATCAGGGGATTTCTTTGTTTCTGTGGAAAATAATGTTTCTTTCACTTTTGACAGACGGTTACTGGATTGGCTGGAAGAATTACTCTGGCGTCACAAAATCTTACATCATAAGCTACGCATCATCCTTGACGTAAAAGGAAACTTGCACTGAGAACCACCCACTACCAACGCAGCAGTCTCACGTCGCTTGAAGAGGTACTTAGAGCTTAAAACATGGATTTAACTTTCTTTTTACTGCCAAATAAATGTAAACACTTACACCACCCATATCCCAGTGATGGTCAGAACCGGGAGGCTGACGGGCAGTATCATCCAGAGAGACATCTTCCAACACCTGGAGCAGCCACTTTCTTCTTTTTCCTCTTCGGCCAGCAGAGCAATATCTGCTCGAGTAGTACTAACATTTAACTGAGTGTGGCTGACATCTGCATCGCCATCGACTGATTCATCTTCTTGAAGATGGAGGATAAGTAGATGGACCGATGTGTCCTTTGAGCTGGTGAAGGAGAGGAGTGAGTTAGGATCATTCGTCCACTCATCAGAGAGCAATCATCAAGCCAGTTAAAGTAATCTAGTTCTGACACGTTGTGGTCAGGGTTTGTGTGATGCTCACGTCACTTTCATGTACACAGATGAGTGTACTGTAGGGGTTACATCACTAACATACGCACCTGCTCTACAGAGACCCAATAGACTACAATATCAACTCAATACTACTTCAGTGAAGCGTTGATGTTCTATTCTTCTTCAGTCAAGATGTTATATTGGACTGACTGGACCTGAGCTGGTAGTTTTTGTTATTTCAACTTTTAACAAGTTGTTTATTTAATTAACACAATAAATGACTTTCCTTGATAATAAGTAATATAATCACGTAGTTGTACTCACATTTCTATTTACAACTATTGTTTTGTAGGCTACATGCTAACAGCTACTCACCTTCACGTCCCACGCTAGCATCAAAAGCACATCTAACGTTACTCACCTTATTCCTGCCTGTTAGCGAGCAACTTTTTGATGTTTTTTGGTAACTTTCAGGACGCGGACCTGTCCTCAACACCTCTGGTAGCACAACACTATTCCACACCGGACTCGCGGGACACGAAGGAGTCTTATTTTTTGTATTTAATCCTGTCTTGTCTTTCCCGAACGAATGATATCCCGTTAGCTTGTTTTTCGCTTTGAATTGAAGAGGGGGAGGCTCGCTCTCACGCGCATTTGGACTCGTTGCATCGCAGCCACGAGACACTCTGGAGGAGCCAGCTGTTTGACTCCGCCCACAAACCTGTAGTGGCGGTGTGCGTTGGGTTTGTGTTTGGTGGCAGACCGAGTGAGCGGGTCGGCGGGGTCGAAAACCACATAACGACTAAAAATCTGTTTCATTACACTGTGTATCGTCTTTTTACAGTATAATTATGCGGACACATCATTTCACAGTTGACATTTTGAACGTGTCGAAGTTCGGTCACTGAGAGAAGTAAACCCAGCAGTTTCCCAGCAAGCAATTCAGATGAAGGAGGAACGATACTCATTTCCTTATAAATTCCTTGTAGGCTTTATCAAAGTCAATTTGATGTGCCTCTTACAAAATAACAACTTATTTTGTATCTTGTTTGTTGATGGATCGTTTGCTTATCTCAGTCTATAACCAACTACATCTGTATGTAATTTAAAACCACATCTGTTAAAAAAAGGATAAGACAATCGGAATATGTTTATCCTAAAAGTGTGTGTTTGTGTGTGTGATGCTACCAACAACATGTGTTCTGCTGCCCTCTGGAGCTTTAATTTGTTAATGTCTGTATATACCTGTATCCCCCAATGAGGGCCGGATGATGTGGGCCTGATGTCTGGTAATTATTGATCAGATATACTCTCAATATTATTGGACCTCCTGTTGATTTTCATGCTTTGAACACATTGATTACATTTGTCACTTCAAGCATACAAAAGATAGCTAAGAGACTGAAATGTTTGTGTGAAAGAAAACAGCAACTCCAGTTACAGATACATCAGTAAAACTTTAATTAAATGTATTATATATCAGTATCGCATGCTTTAACATAGTGTAGAAAATATATGGAGCATTATATGGAGCATAAACTAACATCAAAATCAATTATTGCATATTTTTCCTACTTACAACTGACACATTTGGTGATCAAAAGACTAGAAACAGAAAAATTCATATAATTCATACATAATGAAAATATATAACGTTTAGCAATAAAAATAATTAATCAAACCCTGTCTCAAATGTCTCAAACTAAATTGAGAATATTGTGTGATTGTAATGCTAATTACTAGCACTATAGCAACTCTCCTACAGTTTTATAGTCGTACCAAAGCCCCACACACTGAATGCCGGGTAGAGAGGCTGAGTGAATGTGGTCTGGACTCTGTGCAGAAGCTGCATGCCATCAGAAACACTGTAAAATGCGAGTGTTCCTGCTGCATAATCCAGGTAGATGCCGACACGAGAGGAGACTGGAACTGGAAGATCTTTGCTCTTATTGTTGTGCACAAAGGAGAATTTGGAGTCAGAGCAGTACAGACTCCAGGACTTGTCGTTCCAGCCCAGGCTGCATTCATTGCTGTTTCCTTTACGGCGGATTCCCTTGTAGGTAACGGCCATGTCTATCTCTGTTCCCCTCCAGTCCACCTCCCAGTAACAGCGACCAGTCAA
Organism: Melanostigma gelatinosum; assembly: GCF_949748355.1. Taxonomy (NCBI): domain Eukaryota; kingdom Metazoa; phylum Chordata; class Actinopteri; order Perciformes; family Zoarcidae; genus Melanostigma; species Melanostigma gelatinosum. The sequence goes on from NC_136645.1 coordinate 11,891,389, forward strand.
GCTCTCCCTGCACAACACCTGCAACGGAATGGATGAAATGAGAGATGAAAAGACAAAGCCTGTGCATGGTTTATAACAGCTGTCAAAATGAGAGTTTGCTCAACTTATGCTGAGACATCACTCACTGCAAGTACACAACTGACAGCACTTTCATCATAACAATAACTTCAAAGACTTATTCTAAAAGCTTGATTTTGATAGCAATGTTCAATGAATTCCAGGAAGAAACTGAGCAGCTTCAAGAGGTCGAATCAAAGATAAAGTTCCTGGAAAGGGAAGTCTCCTTGAGACTATTCAGGAAGACGTATGCCCCCTTCTCTTCATCATGTTGGCTCTGTACCATTCACAACATATTAACTCCCCCCTCATGTTTGCAGGCATCAAAATGAGATCCTGGGGGTCAGTAAATGCTCACCTGCTGCCAGTGGTCGAATCGATCTGGGTGGTCAGGGTAGTTCTTAGGCTCACTCTTCATTGTAGCTGATCGGTTACCCTCGGAGAGGTAAAGGCTACGATGGATACTGTTGACATCCAGAATCAACTGGGAAGAGTCTACACAATGCAGGACACGGCCATTATTAATCCCTTTTCGTCAAAATTTTTAATTCTTGTGTTTTGCATTGTGTTGCACACAAACCACCAACAGTAACTAAATACTTGGGACAGTAATATGTTTAGGAATGACAAAGTTAGGGCACTAAAACATTTGATGAATAACTCAAAATAACTCTGATTCATCAGCTTGTTAAAATGCTTTCGACAGGTGGAGTGCCAGTAGGGAACGGCTGTTTGTTTAAGTGATACTGGACTGTAAAGTTTGGTTTCTTACATTTCACCAAACCAGTTCTGCAAGTAGCATAGCTTCCGTAACACTCCGTTCAGTCATGCTTTTGTTAGGGGTGGAGACGCTCCTGCTATATGTCACCATGACTGTCATTTTTTTAAACATTCCTAGGAACCCTGGAATATGAGTGGCGTTTGATATAACTGCCGAGCAGCCTTGTAATGTTAGTGCTCAAAGTTTCACGACATGTTAAAGGAATCCTACATAAAAAAAGTAACCTAATAACTCACATTTCAGGAAGTCTTGTCTTGTCTTTGGTTCTTCCCTTGTCTTCGATTCTTCTCTTGTCTTCGGTTCATCTCTTGTCCTTGGTTCGTCCCTCACAATGGATTCCCTCTTTGTCTCACCTTCTTGCGTGATGTGGACATCCTTCACTATGAAGATGCAAATAAAAACACTTCATAAGCTTCAACAGCAGACTAAAACAACAACCACTCCCTGAATGGAACTGCAGAGACGTGTCGGTGCTTCTTGAGATGAAGAAAGGCAAATGTGTGCACCTGTTTCTGAGACATTGCTGATTTCGGTCTTGCTGACTTCTTCTACTTTTAATTTCAGTGCACCGATGGCTCTCTTGGTGGCGTCAAAGGAGTAATTGGGAGCAACACTAACGTTGTTGAGGTCTTCATATCCAGAGGGGCCTGATAGAGACTGATAGCTCTGGTAAAAAAAAGAGTGGAAGGTAGAGATGAGCCTAAACATTGCTGCTATTGTTTTCTAAGAACCAAACAAGGTCTTCAGTTCAGTATGATCTCACCTGCAGAAAGTGTATGTGATCGTCGGTGTGTGAGAGCTTATCCAGGTCACTGTGCTTCTTCCTGAGCAGAGTGATCTCTTCCTCCAAGCGGCTCAGCAGTATCTCGGCCCGTGTCACGGTGGTCTTCTCGTGGGAGCGGATCATCTCCTTGACTTCATTGTACTTCCTCTCGATGGAAAGCAGAAGCTCAGAGAAGATGCGGTCGTTCTCCTCTAGAGCAGTTTGAGCCGAGTGCTGATGAGATACATCCGAAAGAGAAGGAGAGAGTTGGTTCAAGTACGGATAAAAAGCTGTTATTTGTCAAACCAGAAAACCATAATGTCTTATTTTTTAGCATCGCCCTATGTTTAAAGTAGTGAACATCTTTTACTCACTTTAACTGATTCAACAGCATGTCGGAGATCCTGCCACTTTTTAACTCTCTGGTCAATCCTATGTTGAGATTTGTACAGTGTGGTACCAAGTTGTTTCTGTAGAGGGAATGGCATTAAAGTGTTCATGCCAGCTTTGTATCATAATAAAAAAACATTCAAATCTATCATGTTGTATCTTGATCAGTATCTTGATCAGTACAGATTGACAGGTTTCACCACTCACTTGTTTCTCGGTCCTCTCAGTTCCAGCCGGGACGATGTCGTGGTGTTTGTGTTCATCCATCATGCACAAAACACACACCAGAGTCTCATCAGAGCGACAATAAGCCTCCAGCAACTTGTCATGCTGGGCACAGATCTTCTCCCTCATCTGACCTGTAGCTTTGACCAGCTTGTGCTTCATCAGGGCAGGGTAGTCATAGTGAGTCTGGACATGAGTCTCGCAGTAAGATGCCAGGCACACCAAGCAGGACTTCTCTGCCTTCTGCTTCCTCGTTGTGCAGAAGTCACACAGCACGTCCCCGTGCTGGGCCTGGGACCTGGACTGGTTACGGCTGGTCGAGCGTCGGGATTTCTCCATGCTGCTGTATCTGTCTATATCCAGAGTGCTGGGGTGGGACATTGTTTTAAATAGACGTCCAGCAGATATGAGAACACAATTTAAATCCACAGGTGGTTTAGCTCGGCAGCGATTTGTTGACCTCTAAAGAAAATGTGATCAACAGCTGAAGAAAAGACTCCAAAAACAGGACGAGTTGTCCACAGAGAAAGATTCGTTTCTGAAGTTAACAGCTGCAGTGAAACTGTGTGACTGACGCTGTGTGCGGCAGAATGATAGCTATGTGGTCTACTTTCAACGTAAAACCTGTATTCCTGGTTGGGCATTTAATAGACAGGGAATGGGTGTTGCTACAAAGGTGCTGCCTAAAACAAACAGAGCTGAGATGAAGGAGAGGCATTCAAAAAGGAGCCATTATTGATCTACAGTACTTCATAATTAAATGTCATGACAGTATATGCTTTTATTCTTATTTGAGGATAAGGACAGCATGGATAGCTCAACAAACAACCCTTGCAGAGTGAATTATTTTTAGTGTTGATATAACCTGCTGTTACCTACAAGAATCATTAGCTCACTCTGATTGTATCTGTTGAGGAATGACCTTTACTTGGGTTTGTGTGTTTCAAGATCACATCATGTTTTGTCTATCTTTAGATTTCTGCTCTTGATATGTACAATATGTTCTGCACTTACTAACATCATCAAACACATTGGGAGAACAGCATCATCTTGTGGGATGAATTAATTACTACATGAAATAATATACCCCTCTGTGGAGCCTCTATAAAGAACTGTGTAGCATTTAAAACAGGGGTTGTCAAACTGTTTTATAAGAAGCTCCACTCTATTGCGCAAACACAACCATATATTTTGACAACGAATTGACGATAATTATAAAACCAGTTTGTTCTTTAGGCGGTGCTTTGTCGCGAGTGATCACTTCAACACATCCATCTTCCACGATGGATCAATTTCTTCCTTGTTCCTCTGCTTTCACAAGTTTGTGCCAGTGGCCTCACTTTCCCTGCTCTACTCGTGCGCTGCTTCATAAACCTGTATCTTTGCATTTTTACACTAATGTGGCCAGGACGCCATAGTTTTCATTTTTATATTTTCCCAACACATTAGGCTGTTTAGATGTTATCATTGTGGCATTTATTAATTGTTATTTGTGATAGACTACCTTACTTTGTTTCACGTGTTTCTACAGGTCAGCTAATGGAAAACACAAATACAAATTTAAATTCTTTAGAAAATAGTCTGCATGAACAGTAGTAGCTCTGTGGTAGAAGAAAGTATTAATATCAGTGTTCACTGTCCAAAGAAATATCACAGAGGTATTGTCAGCAAAATACACTGAGAGTAGGCCTATCGAAAGTAAAAGTACTTATCATGAGAGATGATTTGTTTCACAGTATTATGAACTCATATTATTTGAGGTTATGTACACACTAATATACATTATTATGAAATAAGGCATTCTGCATAATGACGGATTTTACTTTTAGTATATGTTGATGCGCATACTTTTACGAGGTTAAACATTTTAAAGCAAAAAAGAGTATTTCTGCTCTATTGCTATGTTTTACTTAAGATAGACAGACAGACAGACAGACAGACAGACAGACAGATAGACAGATAGATAGATAGATAGATAGATAGATAGATAGATAGATAGACAGACAGACAGACAGATAGATACTTTATAAAATTGTTCGCGATAGCAGCATCATGCTACAGGTAAGCAATCAAAGTAACAGAGTATAAAATTTAGTATAAAAATGCACAATATATACAATAAAAAAGAGTAGCGGTGAGATGAGAGTACTTCATCACAGTAGGACCGAGCACAGACCGGCGTGTGTCTGTGTGAGCTGCTGTTCGTCTCCCAGGCGGTAGGGGGTGATGTTGGTCTCTCTGCTCTATTGAAAACACAATAGCTGCTTTAGCTAAAGTGCGTCGCTCGTCCAACGTTGGCGCCAGATGAGCTGTGGCGCCAGCAACACACGCAGGCAGAAAGAGGAAGAAGCACACAGCAGTTTGACGAGCCTCACAACAGCTTGCAAAAAAAAAAAAGAGCCCTTCTCACCCAGAGTTTGAAGCATCTTAACGATTCTCCTTTTTCTCTCTCTTCAGCGATCAAAAGGCAAAAGTACAGCAGGTGGGTGTGCATGCAAGTACATTTAATATCGGTATGATCCATACTCGTGGCGATTATCCATCGTTTTAAATTAAACTTTCTTTATCGTTAATAAAACCGGCGTAAAGGCAGAGCGGGTGCTCTGTGTGACAGACTATAATCCTATGTATTTATTATGATGGTAGTCAACGCATTGTTTGTTTTGTGTCTCCAGTTATGATTGTACCGAACTTTGTAATGGAAAAACACAGGCCGTGACTCGCATTGGTTTATGCATTGTGTCCTGAGAGAGAAGCACCGGGACACAACGTTACTGGTACCAGGAACTATCTCATCTTTGACTCGTATCCAGGTTATTTAGAGACTTGTTCGTTTATAGAGTCGGCCCAGTCGTTTTATCTTCCATCTGACTCCAGTTTATCATTGCATGCGAAACCAAGCTCAACATGGTCGGATGGGCGGTTAAGGAAAGCTTCCGGTCTTAATGTTTTAAAAACACTGGTACTAAACGGGAGAACAGCATTTAGCCGTGCTAGCAAACTGGATTAGCTGGCTCGTTAGCTTGTAATCGTGGCTATGTAGCCAGCACGCTAATATCGTCTCGGCTGGATAGCCGCTAACACCAGCAAGGCCGCCATTGGAGTCGTGTGTGTCTGGAGCTGCCGCAGCAGAGGAGGGCTTTAGGTTTATTATTCACCGAGCCATCGCAAAGCTGTGGTGTATTTACTCGCCCTGTCGTCTTTTTGTTCGGTTACCGTTTTTCAATCAGTTTGCGGTGGAATTGGTGTCTTTGTGCGGATTCCTGTGTAAGTAAAACGCGTCCATTTCCCGGGCTTTTCGCTCTGCATTCACCGCCCGGACGGTTAGCCATCTTTGTTTCAGCTAGCCAGCTCCTGGCTAGAGTTACGGTTCGGCTCTTAGCTTGCTAACCTACTTACCATTAGCCTACAACGTCCTGTTCAGAACCACTGCACGTTAAACAATTTATTATTATTGTCGCCATATGTCCGTGTTGGCTGAGGGTTGCATGGTTTTGACTTTACTCGGAGATCGCTGCGGGGCCAGCTCTAATTCAGTATGTTATGAAGGGCGGAAGCTAACTCTGCTAACTAGCGGCAGCCATCTTAGGCGAGCATGTAATCTTGGCTAGCTGGAAGTGCTGGTGTGGCACAACAAGATGGCCCGTTAATACTCGCACAAGGACAATTTCCGCGTCGGTAGTTGTGTCATGAACTGCACGAATTTACGCATCTAGATTAATATTTTAGTGTACGTATTTCGCTGCCTTTTTAAGTATTTTCTACAATTACTCGCATGTATCTTTTGCTATGAAGCTAGTTAGCGGGCTAAATTGCGAACACATTAGCAGCTAACACAAAGCTGTTAACCAGTCCTCCCTCGACCATAGCCAGCTAACTAGCGGCTATGAAGGCTATTTGTAGCTGTTATTGTAGGCTAGCAACCAACGGTTCAATGTTTACTAACAAAGCGGTGCTGTTTAAATGACACTACACATTTAAATGTGCGTTTAATAGTAATGCACAGCGAACTGCGGCGATAAAAGAAACATGTAGGTCGTTCAGGTTTTGGAAGGCAGATTAAGTCAGAATTGGGAGCTTGATCGTGATGTGGTCCACTCTGATTTCATCAGTGTGAAGCTAGCAGATGTATCACGTAGCTTGATAAGTACTAACTTCATTTCAAGCCAATGATGAGATAGGATGCGTGTCCTAAAGGAAAATGCATATATTAATCTACAAGTTTATGCATCGCTCAGTTTGACTAAATTCAGTTTTTAGCATAATGCAGCAAACACTGAGAAGTTTTAGATGAAATGAACATAGTCCAATGGATAAACAATAGTACAGAGAACTCATCTAATATTTAGGGATTCCCTTTGTCACACTTGTGATCGCCTTTTGGGTTAACCAAACACACCATCTGCCTGCATGTGATTATAGGAGGATACTCTTTATAAAGCATGTGTCAAGAGTTGCAAACCTGAGATCTTTTCAGTCAGTTAAGTCAAAATGAATAACTTATATTTCAAATTCAGTAACAATTTAGCCAAAACACCACCTCTGATCTTTTCCGACATTTAAATTTTTTTATCAGAGGAACAAACAAACACAGCGGCGATGCTTCATTTGGACTTTTCTCAAAAGTGTATAGCTGCAACATTGTTGGGTTGTTATCAACATGTTGACAAACATACAATTGCATCATGTAAAATTAGAAAGAACATTTTTTTCCCTATTGTATTAACAACTTACACTCACTTGACTGGAACCCATTTTTAGGAATAGCTCTCCAGATAATTACTGGCAATGTTATTCTTTTGCTTTCTCCCTCTTTTGCAGGTCTCACTGACGAGAGCACCAGCGCGTCACCGACCAAAACCATCTATATCCCCCCGATTCTCTTAGTGTGTGTCATCGCCCGGCAGCAAAACGGAGGTCGTGGGGCTGGAGTGTGTTCTCATGGCCGAGTCAGAGACTGAATGTGACACACCCGGCCTTGACACACTTGGGTCGGAGTGTGTCATAGCCCACAGCCACGTCGACCTTCACTATGGAGCAGAGACTGAGATCATGACAGAAGAAAAGCGTGGACTAGAACTGGAGATCCACGGCTCAGACTTAAAGATCCAGGGACTGGGGACAGAGCTCGGTGCTGTAGCCTGTGTGGATGCAATTGTAGCGGAGTCGGACCATGATTACATAAAGGTTGAACACGGTGAGATGCACTGTTTCACGGCTGCAGAAATCAAGACGTCAGGAACCGAGACTCTGCTGGGCGAGGTGCTGCTCAAGGAAAGCGAGCATGTGGTGAAAGTAGAGTCTGACCATGGCGGGGAGTTGACAGTGGAGTCTGAGAATGGTGTAATCATACACGAAGCCCACGGCCTGCAGTGCAACGAGTGTGGGGAGATTTTTGGCAGCATAGCTGATCTTCACCAACACTTCGAGATCCATAAGGACCTCAACCCTTACATCTGTGTCCACTGTGGGGAGAGCTTTGCTGTGGAGGCCAGCCTCAAACAGCACATGAAGATTCATATGAAAGAAAAGCCCTATGTTCCCCCTGGAGTTGAGATTATGGGCAAAGATGTAATTGATGCCTTCAGCCTCAAGTCTCATCAGATGATTCATTTGCCAGACAAGCCCCACAGATGCTCCGAGTGCGGTAAGAGCTTTGCTGCTGCGATCACCTTGAGGGAACACATGAAGATGCATTCAGAAGACAAGCCTTACAAGTGCACCCAGTGTAGGAAGAGCTTTGTCCGTAGAAGGCACCTGAAAAAGCACCAGGAGGTTCACGCACGCGAGAAGCCATATACATGCGGCCAGTGTGGCAAAGGATTCGCCACAACTTCCAACCTGAAGCAGCACCAGAAGACTCACGCCGCGGTCGTGCTCGGAGACAAACCCCATCGATGTGCACAGTGTGGAAAGTGTTTTGCGGCTGCTGCCACTCTGAGAGAGCACCAGAGGATCCACTCGGGCGAGAAGCCGTACAAATGCAACATGTGCAGGAAGAGTTTTGTCCGCAAACGCCATCTGAAGAAGCATCAGCAAGTCCACGCCGGAGGGAAGCCCTACACCTGCAGACATTGCAACAAGGGCTTCAATCACTCCTCTTCTCTCTCACGCCACCACAAGACCCATCTGCAGAATCCAGTGTTTTCTCCACCTCAGCCTGGGAAAACCTTGTCCTACGGCACTCCCCCAAAGCAGAGGGTGCACCAGCAGGGAGACAAGCCCTACATGTGCCACCACTGTGATAAGGGCTTCAATCATTCCTCTTCCCTGTCCCGGCACCAAAGAGTCCACTCGGAGGGAAAGAGTTACACCTGCGCACACTGTGGCAAAAGATTCAATCACTCCTCCTCCCTTGCTCGGCACCAGAGGGTCCATTTGGAGAATAAACAGCAGCAGCAACCAGAGCCACCGCAGCCACCGCCGCAGCAGTACAGCCCCATGCCTACAGGGAAGGGATTCCCCAACAACGCCTTCCCAAAACAGCGCGCCCTGTCCGTTGAAAAACCATACAGGTGCTCCCAGTGTGGAAAGGGCTTTAACCATTCTTCTTCCCTCTCCAGACATCATAGGATCCATGTAGACCAGTGAGCTCCCATTCCCACCCTCGCATGCTGTCCCATGCCCCCCCCCCCCCCCCCCCCCCCCATTTTCTGTTCTAACAATGATCCCATCATTGACATCGCCATGTCGCAGGAAACATCAGGCCAACTTCTATAGACAACAGGGGTCAGGTCAGCACATTGTTGAGAAAGAAAGGACAGTAACACAAGTCTCCAGAGGAGGACGGGCCGAGTGACCTGTAATTCAGAGCAGAGTCTGGGACTTGTTGATCAATATATGGAGGGTATGATGGTAGATTGTGAAGGAGCTTCTATTCTTGTTGGTGATTGTGCTTCACTTGCTCCAGGACCTCCTTTTGAACACTTTTAATAAAAAAAATATGGAACATGAAATGTGATTTGGTGATTTAAAAAATATGCTTCTCCCCCTGGTTAGTCTTTTTGATAATTTATGTATCTTCAGGTGGACGCGTGCGCTTTTCAGCTGCAACTTTATCCAAGGCCAACAACACAATTGATAAACAAGAACTTATCTCAATTTAAATAATTTCCTTTTAACCAACATAACCCATGTGAAACAAACAGAAATCCAGTGTAAATAGTTATTGATTTTCTTTTATATATATATGTATAGGTGACTAGTGTGCTGTTCCAAAAGATAACATTTTTGATAGTAAGATCCATTTTGTCCCCACCCTTTTTTTTCCCTTTTTTTTTCCCCTTATGACTAATTTGTTTTAAGCGTTGGAGATAAACATGTTGCAGGTGTTCTCATGCCGCTTGTTGAATTTGGGCTCCGTCAGATTTGAGCAGTCTTGTATATTTATACGGTTGTTTTCTTGTATGTCTGCGATGGGTTAGCAACACTGCTGCATCGACTGTACAGAGAGCAATACTGGCTAACACCCTGATTATATTACGACATGCAATTTAGCCGTTAGGAAATGCATAATTGCAAATAAAAACCTACTGGGTAGCATATTACAACATGACCTGTGTCCTAATTATTTACTGTTTCCTCGTGTACACGAAATGCAACATCACACTTTGTTTATACCGTTGGAGACTAATTGACTTATGTGTAGACTATAGGGGACTCTTACTCATGTGGGTCTTCAAACTTGTCACAATTCTGATCTAAAAAAAAAGTGTATACTGAGACTATACCCGAGAATCTCACTTTTACAAGGCTTAAAAGAGTTTTCCCGAATTGCGCTCTATTTACTGTTCTGTGTAAAATATCTTTTACAAACTGATGTATTTTTTTAGACATGGCTTGGGTTATATGAAAGGGAATGAGAGTTTTATGGGAGTGAACATTACAGTGAGCAATATTTTACTTTTCCCTTTTTGTTAACAATTGTGCTTCAAACTGTAGCATAGGTCTCTTGTGTTAGGTAGGTGCCTTATTGCATGCTATGTAGAAATGTATGCCCAGCTGTTATTTGAGACGTTTTCAGAAGTCTTTTGTTCTTATTCATACTAACTTACCCTACATTTTAATTTGTCACTGATACCTATTGCTTTTTTTGCTTTCATGTATATTATTACAATGTGTTTACACTGTTACAACCATATTGTCTTTATTTTTTTCCCCTTCATTTTTTGTCAATGGCCTCATTGTAGAGAGAAAAATTGTAAATGATCCATATAGGCTTCTCTTAAGGGCAACTCCTGTAACACCTCTTCCCAGTTTCTGAGTGGCACATATATGGATAAATAAAGGTTGTTGACTCTCTTGTGGCGTTCAATCAATGGCGTATGATTTTGAAATGGGAGAAGCGTTCAACCTCACAGCTAAATAAAGATATTGGCACATATCAGTAACGGTGACACTAAATGAGATTAACTTAAGCTAGTTTACTTTCTACCAGTAAGTCATTTTTACAGACTAGGCAATGAAATAGTTGATGCACTTCCTAAATGTGTCCACATGGTGTCGCTCTACCACCGCAAGTGTTTTGAAAGACCAACACCAGTCACATCACTTCAACGGGGGAAGTTCCACAGGTTGGGTTTTCGATCACATTTTATGGGACCCGTGTCCTTCCTCGAGTCTCAAACTGGAATTTCACCAACACTGATCCAGGTGGAGCCGCCGTGTTAAAGGTGTGATTTGATCTATGTGGGGAAAGCTTCTGGGAATGGCCTGTGAACTGTAAAAACTAATATCAGGAAACTCCCCACACACTACACTGGTTTACATTCCTTCACAGCTGGAGGTCCGACTTCAGATGCCTGTGGAGGCAGACACGGTTGGGATTCACCGTCACTAACCTTCAGAAATAGGAGCTTCTCAGCCCTCTGGTTTACGTCACTGGTATTTACACGAGAGATAGCACTTTAACGCGCTTTCTTTAAGCCGATGCAACTACCAGGGATCTCTCACCAACTGATAGTCATTTAAATTGATGTTATTAATAGTTATTCTACACAGTTACTAAACTGGGTAAGCTTTACAAATATATTTATCTTCATGAAACTGGCAGTTGTATTCAGTGATATAATTAAACTAAAGTAAAACATTTGCTAAGTCAACAATTGGATAAAAGTATTATTGGGTAAACAACTATATTGCTTTCTGATAATAAATCTACGGTGGCCCTGAGAGCTCAAAGCACTGAAAGTTAAAACACATGAAATTGAAATTGAAAACAAAAATGCTAAATGCTGCGCATGTGTTGTCAAATAGGTGAAGATGTCTCTTCATTTGTTTAAGCTGAGTCTATTTGCACCGGCTTTCTTAATTTGCAGTGTCTAACTCTCATGGCCAACGTATAATCTTCAATCTTTTTAGCTTAAATCATTGCAGGTACTCCTCTTCTGTTGATATTAAATGTTTTATAGGGAGCAATAACATGACACAAGAGAAAACCTTTGGCGACATATACAATTTTATTTGTGATAATTGCTATATAACAAGAGAAGAAAAGGGAAACTAGGAGATGCTATTGCTGCTATGAACATTTTAACAAATGAGGCATGTAGAGGAGGAAAACTGTACATATGCAAAAGAAGATAACAAAATACACAATGCTGTCAATACACCATGCATTTAACGGCACATGCATAAAGGAAGTCCATGAATGGATAGATCATAGTGTATTACCTTTTGTATTATTTACAAAAAGAAATATATATATATACTGTACATCTGTACACAGACCCCTGTTTTAATAGGTGCCACACAAAGCTTCAGCAGCCTGCTACACGTTCATGACAGGAGTTAGCTGTAGCAGGGAGCTCTGCGGCCGAATGACGCTGCTCTTTGAATGCAGTTTCTCCAAGTTTTGTAAAAAGCCTCTCCTCTTGAGACCCTCCAGGATGACAGTGTTAGTGGAGGCCAGGCTGACGCGGGTCCTGCAGGGGGAGAAAGGGGGCACGAGGTTGATATCTTCTATAAATATGCTGTTTGAATTAGGTGACGTGTTCACGCGCCACATCTGTCCACACACATATCAGGGGCCACAGCGAGTTCAGTGAAAGAAAAGAAGTCTTTTCTTCCTCTTTGATTAGAACATGATCATTTAAGTGCTGCACAGCAATTACACATAATTATCAAAATGATTCCCTCCTGTCCAAATACTGGATGCTATGATTGGTCACAAGGTGTTTGTTCAGCTTACTTTAAAAGGAAAAAACACAAATTGGGAATAAGGCCAATCACAGACATGTAACCCAGAGGTTAACTAACCTCAGCACAGTGTTTATTTTGGAGTTAGCTCGAAAGCTCCTCCAGAATCTTATGGGATTGAGTCCGGTATGGGCTCACAGTCGGAGAGATAAGACCAGAGCTTAAGGTGTGAAAACTGATAAAAAAAAACACTGGCCTGAAGAGCATGTGGATCTGGGCTGCAGGATTTTGACTTTTTTTTTCTCTTCATAAAACCTTTTCATCAGTCTCTGTCTGTGTTAGCTGTCTACCTTTCAGTAAGTTCAATGGCTTTGAAAAGATACCCCCGGTCTCAAAGTAAGCGATAATGAAACGGAAACACAATATCACAGTATCTTATTGCAGCTAAAGTGAACAACTTTAAAAAGAGGCACTCACCGAGGAGAATCTATACCACTGTCCCCTGTGATGCTCTGGTTCTCTACCATTTCCACCGCTTCCCCAATCTCTGCCCCTCTGGCTCCACTGGGCATGCTCAGAACGCCCCTCTGGGTCTGAGGAACACCTGTCTCATCAAGCTCATCCGCCTGCACCACCTCCACCTCAGCGGCCCAGTGAGCAGATTCACCGTCGCCCTCATCGGCCGATTTACGGACAGTCTCTGTGTCAGACTCTATCTCGCTGGTCTGGCAGTAGTCAAAGATGCTACCGTCTGCCACTTCAGATCGTTCGGGACAATCCACGCGGCGTCTCTCCACCTGGATCAATGTGCCTCGTCGAGGGCTGGATTCACTTTGGGCCCCTGGCGATCTGGTTCTCTGACGGCGATGTCGGAGTCTCCAGCCGGTCTCTCCAGGTGTGGTGGGGCTGAGGGAAGCTTCCCTCTGGGTTGGTGGGGGCATGAGAGCTGTGAAAGTGCTGTCCCTTGAATCTTGTGTCGAAGCGACTTGTGTTTGGTGAAAGTTGGGATTATAATAGTGCCGGCGGGGGCCGTGATATTGCAAATCAGATTCATGGTCACGGTAAACCAACTGGTGGCCATGGTAGTCCGCTACACCTGTACGGTACGCATTTGCAGCATCGATGATCTCCTCCTCATTCAGACACAAGGAGCTGCAGGCATCCGCATCCTCCTGCTCTCCCGCTCTCTGATAGAGCCGATAGTCGTCTTCTGTAAAGCCGTCAGTGTCTGTTATTGAGGGAGGGCTGTCAGCTATCAGTTCTGGCCTTTCTCCCTCGCTCATGGTCCTTTGCTCTCCTTTACTAATAGCGACGGGTCTTATCTCCTGTTGTTCCTGGGTAGCTGCTGTAGTTTCACAGGCCTGCTGGTGTGAAGAGAACTCTGGCCTCTGAGTATCATCCCTTTGTGGGTTGGAGAGTCTGAGGGAGTGTTTCCGCTGTAAAGAGGGCTTGGGCCAGGGCGGAGTTGGCTCATAAGAGTGGTTTATGACAGTCTCATAGGAATGGGTAGGGAGAATGGTGTTAGTGTTGGAGTATTGTTGGATATTTGAAAGGCTGTCATCTATAGCTTGGCTGTGGTCTGGTACACCGTTGTATTCGGCCTCCTGAAAATGCCCATTTTCGCCTTCTCTCTCCCAGCTCTCCTTGGCGTTTCCCTCCCTCTGATGTCGGATCTTGTCGTCTATCCGAAGCGTACTGCTCTGTGGGTAGGCTGAGCTGTAGTCCGGGGGCAGCTCACTGTTGATCTTGATGTCTGCTTGGAGCAAATGGTCAGCAGTACGGTCCCTCTCATGGACACAGCTGTACCGGTCCTCAGATGTAGGGGATTTCCCTGCAGGCTCTCCATCTGCTGCGTTCACTTTGGCCCGATGGGGGTCCCAGGATTTGGAGCGGTGAGACGTTGGATCCTTCCTCCCTGGCCCTGAAACCTTGCCCTCTTTCACCTCTCGCCTTCTAAGCTCTTTGTTGCTGGAGGCAGGAATAATGGGCTCAGCTTCTTTGATTGGATGAGTCTGGAAAGGGTTTTCAATGCGTTTCTTGTAAAGAGATTTCCCCTCAACAGCTCCACCTTCTTCCACTTGATCTTGTTTATCAACAGGGATTTCCACTCTGAGCCGAGAAGGGATCAAATCCTCCCCCTCTGGATAATTATCCGCACATATGGGCGCCTTACTCTTAACCCTCTCCTTCTCCTTTTCCTTCTGCTTCTCTCTGGAGGAATGGGCCCTCCTTTTGCTGCGAGAGGTCTTCTGAGCAGATCTTTTTCCTGCCTTAGAGGAGTGATGATGCCGGGGTTTTGCTAGGATCTCAGTAGACATTCCCTTGTCTACTCCCTTATCGTCTTTATCCAGACCCCTGTCCAACACTCTGTCTGCCCCTCTATCCCTTCTCTCCTCCAGCTTCTTCATTAAGACCGTGTGACGTGTCAAGTTGTCCACAGTCAGTTCAGGGTTGATGCGTTTGATGATGGCATGCTCCAGGTCACGGGGCAAGTTGTTCAGGTCCTCCTCGTCTCTTACTGGCCACTCCTCTGGAGGGAACTGGGCTGAAAATGACATGTACTCCTTCTTTGGTTTCTCTTTCTTACCTCCATTCCTTCGGAACAAATTGAGACCAAACTTCCTGCCCGGTTTGCTGTCTTTTTCTTTGCGGCCAGTGGCGTTAGTAGTGGCTGTAGTTTTGCTGATCTCACTTGCGTGACAATCTGCAGCTGTGGACGTGGACTGATGCTGCACGGTGGGTTTGTGATCTAACGTTCGGGGCCACTTTAAGCTCTTGCCTGTACATTCACTGACAGAGAAAGAGACAGAATGCTGGTCTGGGACGGTGGAGGGAGGGACGGCGGCTGTTACAGCAGCGGAGGCGATATTGGTGGATGTTTGCAGAGGGCTGAAGCAGCTGCAAGACTTGCAGTGCGCCGCTGGCTGAGTTTGAGTGCTGTCAACACAAGCATCGTTGCTCAATAGGTAAGTAATGGGAGGAGGTGAGGGAGGGTCGTCTGCTGAACCAGAAGTCCACCAGCTCTTCTCTCGGACCATGTTGTTGGTGATGAAATAGGTCTGAGGCGTGACGATGAAGTAGCCCTCGCCTGTATGGTAAATTTTGCGATCCTTGATCAGATTGCCTAGAGCATTGTAGAGGATGTCCTGAGTCGGGATGGTTATCCCTGAGACACATAAAGAGAAAAGAGCGTCATGGACAACAGACAAGCAAAGGGACAAATCGTGTGTAACTTGAACGATATGTTATCGTGACGATATTTGAACTCTCCTTGCCCGTCTCCAGTCTTTTTACGAATCTAAGCAAACCAGCTGATGGCGATAGCTAACGAACAGATATAGGAGCAGCGCATTCACAAAAATGTCTAAACATCCCTTTAACGAGCAAGCTGAGGTGATATTTCATGGATTACCTGGGTGGGCTTTGCTCATGTAATTGATAAGTGCTTCCTGGTTGACGGTGATTTGAGAGGAGTTCATATCTGAGATGACTGAGCACAACACCTCAGCCAAGGGAATGAACTGGGACTGGGGGACAGGGGACATCTGCACCGGGGACAGGTCACCTGAAAAACACACACACACACACCAGCAGATTATTGAGTGAAACAGGTGGGCCTGCTGCAGTAAAGATACACAAACACACCTGGGTTTGAGAGGACTCCCTTTCGGACTTGTGCAGCCAGTGAAAACAACTCAAAGCACTGAAGTTGCCTTCCTCTCCTAACCACCTTCTAAATCATGACCGATGTGGTCTATTTATGCGAGTTATATGAACCATGCCCGACTGCTTTTGAAATTCCATCAGGACCGGGACAGACCACGGAATTCCATTACTCCCACAGAAATGACCACAGGTCTGACTGCCGGGCTGATCCGATATCACACGGCCCTACACGTCGAGAGGGTGCCCCGAGACAAACATGTTACTGGAAGCGAGAGAGACTCGGAAGAATGACACGGACAGCCTTGGAGACATTTGTCTTATGGCTATAAAAATATTATGAATCATTCTGTATATGCTGTAAATCCCACCAATCTGCACAACGCTGCAGACTGACGTTCCTCTGACACGCAAACTGTGGGAGTCCATTAAAGCCACAAGGCTTTCAAATCATAAAACTAAGCTGCTTTTAAAGACAACCAGACATTTTTAGAAACATTTCATTTCATATCAAAAACAATCAGCAGAGTTTCACACATGGAGAAACGTAATTGAAACAATATGCAGTGGTTAAGTTTCTTCGAGGAAATGTTTTTGTGTGTGTGTGTGTGTGTGTGTAAAGCCTATCGTGTAGAGAGCAGGAGGGTTAAGGTAGTAGTGCCATAAAGACTCGCTAACAGGATAGGACTTTAAAACTGAACGTGGACTTTAAAACAGTTGTATCCAAACAATTGGTTACCTTGAAAGTCTCTAATCATCAGTTATAGTCGTGATTTTGTTCAGAGAAAAGAGGAACTAATAGCACAATAAACAGAGTTCCTTCTTCTACAAGTGACAACTGACTTCTTCCGTTCAACCTGCATCACTGAAAGGAAAGAAGAAAAATGTCCGATAAACGGCGCAGTTACTGGCCCGCATAACATTAGAAATGTTTATTGTCAGATATAAGCCTTTAGGTGGTTAGTTTTAGTCCAAATGTTTGTGTTTAGGTTAAGATTAGATATGGTTGATGTTATGGTTAGGATAAGAATGTGAATGGGGGTTTTGTTTGCTGAGCATCAACAGTGGGATCCCCAGGAACGCATTACGAACCCCTGAGCGACAATGTAAAAGAGAAAATGAGAACATTTTGCCTTTAAGAAACAGTTAATTCATTTTACAAAGCGTGTTATGATTTGAAATACTGACACAGATGTCTGCCTTTTTTGACTAATTCTCTACAAAAACACACTACATACAGAACACAAAGAGTGATGTTTACCAATGAGAAGTGAGCTCAATGAAAGCGCCAAAGCAAACCAGATCCCCCTGCTGATGAATGATTAGCATCTGAGTTGGGTTGACACAAACTCCCTTCATATGACGAGCAGACACAAGGGCATGGACGTAACCTTACCCACGGGACTGGAAAATTGGTTTTGGTTAATCAGCGACACCTAAAGGAGCATAATGGGTGAAAGAAGGGAGATGACACAAACAGTCCTCGTCTGCCGTATTTTATTGACCATCAAGAGGATCTAATTCAACT
Organism: Melanostigma gelatinosum; assembly: GCF_949748355.1. Taxonomy (NCBI): domain Eukaryota; kingdom Metazoa; phylum Chordata; class Actinopteri; order Perciformes; family Zoarcidae; genus Melanostigma; species Melanostigma gelatinosum. The sequence goes on from NC_136645.1 coordinate 11,908,933, forward strand.
TCAGTGCACGCACAAGGCAGAAAATGCCACACACGTAACTTGAACTCCACTATGTAGCCAGTTGGGACTCGAACTTGTTTTTGTTTCCCCAATGCGATTTCAGGTTTCCAGTTGTGCTGACAACAACACTTTGTGTATACATGTGTGAATTAGGCTTAAACATGAGGAGCGTGTGACTGCGAGTGATTCTCCCATCAACCCCCAGGGCATTCAACGAAAACACTGCCCAGCTCACGCTTGACGTAAACTAAACATTTACAACCCTCACACTTGAACCACTTATGTCCAAGGCAAGGGAAACAAACAACTGATCAAATATCTGCCACGGTAAAGAATGACAGAACACATACTGACCAAAACACATACAGCACTGCTTTGGTGCGGCACACACAGTGTTTCCAGATTTGACTCACAAAAAGTAAGTTGTAATCAACGAACTGTGATAAATATTTGATGAAAGCTAATTAGGGGAGAGGAGGGGCAAATATACTGGATTTTTTACCTGCACAATTAAATAAAAAGTCCAAATGAAGTGGTGCAGGAATTGTTGGTAAGATGCCTGAAGTAAGGTGTGTCGTTAAATTAAAGTTGAGACGTCACACCGACTCGTCCGCCTTCACAGCCTCGTTGTACTCGCGATCATGTAACCCAGCTGTAGTTAGCTTTTGACTTCTGCCGATTGCAGTTACACTCAACACTCATTAAAGTGGTGAAAGTTATCTTTCTGAAGAAAACGTACAAGTGTCATAAACGTTTGATTGCCAGAGAGATTATATTCTGAAATAATCCAAAATCCAATTGGCTTTTTGTTGAGGGAACCTGTGCGATGCACAGCAAATATTCTAATCAAGCTGCTACTCAATCAGTGTTTTACTTAAGTTGAGAAAGTTGTATCCTCAGTGAGGACTATGTCAAGCAAAGTCAGTAAAAAAACAATTATCGGCACAGTGAGCTCACTTAAGGCTCATAAGTCTCACAGACGGGGGTCTTTCTTTGTAAAACTGATCCTGTGGCACACGGTGGGACTGTAAAAAACAAGCCGTCTGGTATCCCCCGGCTCCGACAGAAGACGTTAATCGGACTGAACCTCAGAGCGGATATCTCAATAGCAGTCTCCCTGGGCAGTGAATTAGTGCTGCAGACTTAGCTACTCATTGTTGTTAACCTCCTATAGGAATGTCTGGCAGGCTGTCCACATAGCAACCGCTTACAACCACCGTCAACAGGACATGATAGGGTCAGAAGAGGGGGGGTCGATTATTAATCCCAGGGAATCAATGAAGTAATCACGACCTCTTTAAAGTGACTTCCTAGATATCTTTGCCCAGGTGCAGCTTGGGTAAACAGAGTGTTGTCCTCTCGGACTCTGTCCTGGTTCAGAGAAGGATATCCTGTCGGACACCTGCTAACATGACTTATACTCTAAATGGAGTTAATGGAGCAACAGCATGTTCCTCACATGCCCTTCAATGTATTATGGTCTGATAGCAGCACTGAGAACAGAAAAGTGAGACTGACAATGTAGGTGTGAGACAGAAGTTCAAAAATACACCTACAGCAGTTTCTTTGTGTAGGATGGGCCCGGCAGAGAACGAGTGTTTATTGAGTCTAAGATTAGCAGGCGTGACCACTCACCGTTGTAACTATCTTCTCTCCGCGGGGAACAGACCTCTGTTTTCCTGTAATCTAAGACCGGGCCACCGACATCACACTCATTGTCATACACAGCATGAATACCCTGCCGGTGGCCATGGCAACAAAACCCCGCTCGGCAGTCAAACATCAGACGAGACTGAACCAACTTAAAATGGGCAGCGGCTCAATGAAACCACTTAAAGGGCATTCCACCAGTTTTACACGTCACGGTCTACTCAGTCCTACTCAGCCTGTGAAAACAGTTGTGTCATGTCTTCCGTGGCTCTGGAGGAGACCAGGAGAATATGCACCTTTATCCCCCATATACAAACAATATTGCGTCTCCCCCTCTTTACAAACTAACAACGTCCCTCCCCTTACGGTGGACCAACATGGGATCTTATTTGGGAAAAAATGTGTACAGTAGTCAACGATGACAAATCGTTTTTTGATCCTGTTTGAATACACATGAGATGTCAATTTCAAACAGGATCAAAAAATGATTTGTCTCTCGACGTTGACGCTATATTACTTGCTAAATAAGGTCCAATAGGGAACACTGGTAGAGGAGGTACTTCTCCTCTCTATGATCAGCTTTTCACTCTGCCTTTGGGTTCCGACGTGGCCGACAACGCGTCAAACAAACTGGTTTTTTTCCGAGCATAACCTAACTGCAATGAAAGAGGCCGTTGCTTGCATTGTAGGATCTGATGTTTATGGAGCGTAACCCAGACTTGGGACTAAAAGTCAGGATTTCTCAGCCTCTGCCGAACAGATTGTTTCTTGCATGTCCCCAAATGTCATGAAAGCACGATACTAAACTGCTGGAGTAAAGAAATTCCTTGTGACCCACCATCACATTACAACTCAGAGAGGAAATATGTTTTTTCCCCATTCAGGGTTGTTTCATTTGAATCATCATATGAATGAGTACAGATATTATCCTTTATATCATTTTGTATCCCATATGTCATCCCATGACTTCCAAAATTCAATCCAAAGTATCTCAGTGAGAACAACTTGCATTTTCTTTCAATGTCGTATACTCGTGAGAATAACTTGCTGCCTGGGGGATGAAAATGAAAAACGCCTGAAGTTGACTGCTCAGATTGTGGAGATGAATGACAGAGACCTTCTCTCTTCGATCCCTTTGGCTGCTGGCACTGATCAATGCCACATGTGTTCACATGGCTCCGTTGTCAGCCGGCCACATGATTTCATACGTGATTGCATTACCTCCAGTCTCTTGGAAGAAAATACGAACACACCACACACCATACAGAACCCACTGTAGACCTTCCATTAGCTGCACCCTGCTGCTCTGAGCGGGAAGATCATTCCATGCGTCTACATATTGTGACAGACGTGATTTAAACTCATGCCTTGATGGGAGACCGGACGCAAAAGTGAGACAGAAGGTTGCACAACTTGTGACTGAATCTCATCCGTGACCTTTCACCTCCATGTTATCACAGGTAAAATCTAACTGAAACATCAGGCTCGTTGCCACAATCCCCCACTCCATGGCCTTTCCTGAAACACACACTCACAGACACACACCATCTTATCTCATCCTGGTATCGTCTAATCTTCGAGCCAGTTAGCAAACAGGCTAATCTTCTCTCTCCCTCATTAAGGACACACTGCACGGCATTCAACATGAACTTGAGGCCTGCCCAAACTGCAACCCCCCCCCCCCCCCCCGTCTCCCATCGACTGAGACCTTGTGAGGAACACGCTTCAGTGAATTTACAGTTAAGTCTCTGGTGAGACAATGTCAAACATTCATACAGTCAGATTTAGAGCAACGGGAAGAGATGCCAACTGTAATTTATGTGGTGACTGCCTCCCAGTCCCACGACCACTTTGCTTTGTTTCGGGTTTCTTGGTCTAACAGGCCTCCACATCCCCGCCCTCCCCTTCTCCAGTGTGTGTGCGTGTGTGTGCGTGTATCACACTTTTTAAAAGTGCTTTACGAGTTTGTGTCTCTCACTCCCATAGAAGACACAGAAGTGGGCGTTGCCGTTAAATGGCCCAATAAACTGAGTGAAAAGATCCCTTCAGAGTGCAATCACAGCCCGAACGTCCCAACAACCAAACCTCGCCCAGTCTAACAACACTGCTCTTTCCTGTGCTCTGAAAACACTCTATGGCCATCAACATGATATCAACATGTTTGCAATAAACATCTTCGGTACCGTTTAATTACTGGACATGACTTTCCTATAAATGTTGCGAACACGTCTGCCACCGTCCCACTTAAAAACACATCAATACCAGTAAAATGGACAGACTGAGCCACTGGTCATTTTTACAGCTTTATTTATTGATTCACAACAATAAAACCAGCTTTTCTGCCCAGACTTGCAGACATTAGGTCAATGTTCAATCTGACCCACTGACATTTCAGTATCTCATAGTACTTGTGCTTGAATATTAAGTGAAGCATTGAAGTAGGAGGAGGATAAGAGTACATTTGGACTGTGCCCTCTTTGAAATCAGTGTTTGAGAAAATGTCTTCAACTACAACCTAGAGAACCTTCGGCATTATTTAACCTAATTTAAACCTAGTTGTCGGGATGTTAATGCTAACTTTTAAAAGCTGCACCTAAAGTGAAGCGTGGTCATTATTCTGCAGAGAAACACACAGGACGAAAAGTCAAAACACCATAACTAAAGAGGATTCATGAGCTAAAGCTTTGAGCCATGAGGAGAAACACAGTCAGGCTTTGTGTTGACTCACATCCCCATAGAAACCTTTACTCTGGCAGCGACCTGCCACATGCAATACAAAGAAAAAGAAAAGGAAGAACCAGCAGCAGGAGTGTAATATGGGTTTCTATTATCCAGCTATACAGCCTTGGGACTCACTTTGCCAAACCAACCCTTTGCCAAACCAACAGAGCTTTAGTACGCTCACATAGTTGGTCACCACACATCTTGGATGAAAATCCCTGCAGCTGTAATGACATTAAATAATGTTCTTACCATCTGATTCCCGGTGAGACCGATTTGACGAGCAGCTCATGCCGAAAAAATGAAATACTGAACTAGTGTGCAAAAACCCTGTTATCATGTTCTTGTGAAAAAGGAAATGCACCTGAGCAGGTGTTTAACAGAAGGCCTGTATTTTATGGCACAGCCCAAAGTGCTCTGTGTAACATGTCCAACACATGGTCGTACCAGCAGACGGGATTTAAAGCACAACGCTTTCTTTTTCTATCTTTTTACGTCATCCCTCTTCAGACTTGATGGCTCACACCCCGACATATCTGGCTTTCGTCCGCTCGTGACCATGGACATCACCCCCCAGTCCGCCAGTGTCGTTGCTGCCAGAAGGCTGGAGAGTCCAAGCCCTACAAAAGTGCACCACATCACCTTTTCTTTGTTCTTCAACGTCCATGTTTTCCACATTTCTGTATAGAAACTATATCCACGTCCTCTGCCTCCCCTCGTGCCAGATTTGTCCCGATCTCCTGCGTAACTACTTCATCTCAGCTTGATTCTAGATATAATGGATTTGAGGCTGAGCCTAACACTTTTTAGTTTTAGGGATACTCCAGAGATTAGTGCGATGGGACTTGCAGAAAGATTAAAGACAAATGGTCAAAATGATTTCCACAGAGGTTGTGATATCCTGACTTTTAGTGCCTTGGATAAAAAATACCTTGCATGACATCACAAGGGTTACTCTCAGACTCTGAAGAGTTCGTTCAGAGCAATAGAAACGATTTAATTGTCGTTAAACAGATTTTCCAGTGTTTTTTGTTTTTGAACAAAAATATAGTTTATTGTAATTTAAGTCATTGTAATGAAAACTTTGAATGAATTTCTTTAAAATGATAATTTTAGCTCAAAAGCTGAATATTAATGTTATATTTTTCCTCCCTGGTGCTATTCTGGTATTCTGGTTCTTCCCTCTTTCAAAACTGAATCTATTATTCAGGGTGATCTTAATCCTGATTAGTTATTGATTAATGCAGACTTCTTTAACCAAAACGCATACCAATCTTAATTTACTACAGATGCTAATATACCATGACCACACTGTAGGACTTAAACCTGATTTGACTTTGGTATTATGATAATTACTCTAGTCCAAATAGAGACTTTAGTTTCGAAAAAAAATTCACTGTACAAGCTTTTCTGCTAAATGTGACAGATTGGAAGCATGGGTAAAACTGACATTAAATCACTTTGTAATTTATTTAAATTATATGAACAAGGCAAGAGAAAAGTCTGTGATTTGTCCAGATGTTATGCTGACCACTCTGACTGGCTTGCATTCAAAGTAAATACATTTCCTCAATGAGGAATTCTAAATCATAAGTGTAATTTATTACTCCTGCACAAACTGAATAAATTGTGTCAGGCCATAAATTCTACCAGGAAGCAAAGTGGCATTTTAATACCTAATTTAAATAGACAGATCAGTACATTGTTAAAATCATATTTTTTCCATTGAGGGGCATAGCTCATGTTCTCCAACTGCCCAAAGTAGCAAATAAAAGTTAAATCGAGAACTATCTACCCATCTCCAAAATAAATACCTAAAAGTCAACACAATGTTGTTCTGTTTCCTGATCCTCTACTAGAGGGTTTCAACTATCTTGCTGACTGATATGGGTATAAAAACATGTAGCTGTATTCAGTACCTGTGTGTACGGAAGTTGTTCCCGAAGGTTCAATATTCGGCCCCGTTTTGTTCACTATACTGTTAACAGTCACTTTCTGGCACTTTAGTTATGATTAAAACTAAATTATGCTCGAACATTTCATTCTACACTGTTGGGAACGTAAAGGAGCGTGTGAGTTACAGACAGTTTTGTAGAACAGTGGTTGAACCACAGGGGTCCTGGGGTCTCTTGGCCCTCGGCCAATGAGATTGCAGAGGTGCATTCAGGTGACTTCAGGAACCATAGTTTATTTTGGGGGGGGGGGGGGGAAATTCACACCCTAGTGTGAAATTCCTTCAGAGGAGGTTTGCTCTCATCAAACTACAAATCAGGATGAAACCTTTGCTTGAAAAAGGAAAGGCCTGATTCTCTTTGTCCACAGCACATGTTGAAGCCATATGGTCAGACCCCAACAACACTCAACACAGTAATAGGGAGGCGCCTCTAGTTTCCCCAGTTTTGTCTCAAAGATCCAGGTATTTTAACCCCACTCTACCCATGTGGCTTTTCCCCACTGACACACACACACACACACAATCTAAGAGGGTTTCCAGCAGTTCGACACCCGTTAAAATCAAGAGGGAAGGCAGTCCTTGGTTGCAGATGAAACCAATTTGCTCTTATTTAACCGAGCTCGAGGTGCAGCAGATTCCTGTGTTTGTTATCCCAGTATTTAGAGCAGAGCTCTCGTCCAGTGTCTGCCATTTGATCAATCGCTTTTTAATGGTCTGCAACTGGTCAGCACACAGCTCACTGAAAGTATCTTTCACTCCTGAAATACAAAAACACAGCTCTTTGCTATCAGAGGCCCTATGTTAGCATACCATTGCATTTATCAATGCTAAATGAAGCAAAGAAAACATCCCGTCAGGAAACTGAAGAGTAATAGTAATACCAAATGAGGTGCAATATGGCCTCACTTCTGTGTCGACTCATTTGTCTGACCAGAGAGTGAATGATGAGAAAATCCCACAAGGGAAACTCAAGCGGCCGCTGACAGGGTGTGTAAGCTGAGGGATACAGAGGAACTCCTCCACTGTTGTTGTTGGCTTCGCTCCACACCGCCGCTACGGGTGAGCCCAAAATCGGGGTCGATAAAGAGGCCGATATGCCTGATTCGCACCAGGGGTGAGCTTCCTGGCTCGATGGGAGAGGATGTAGCTGACAAATGATGTGCTGAGAGGCATGCTCGCACACGCTTCGTCTCACACATGTGTGGGCACTGAGAAAAGAGGTCAAAGTATCCTCATATAGGATCTCACATCTTTACTAAACCACCTTTTAAAAGTGCAGAAAATAGAAAGACTTTCTAGATGAATGCGGGGACATACTCTTAGCACTGGCACAGTGAAAGATAATACAAGTGATTCTTGTATTATAACACTGCAGCCTAATTGACTTATACCAACAATGCAATTTGAAAAGCAATTTAAAACCTCAACAAAGTTGCTTTTCTTTAAATTACATGAAGTCAAAACCTTTCATGTTATGGTTTAATTAATCTCCAGTCAACTGTTTATTCAGTATAAATTAGATGTTCTTTGATCGACCAATCAACAACAAGACAAGTCGTAGATTGGGTTTATGGTTTCCAAGAACATTTCACTTCTGTTCTTGCGGGAAAAAGATTGAACCAACCGCAGTCATAATACAGACTTTTCATCATTTTCAGCCTGAAAAACAGCAGCATATATTTTGTGTAACAGCTTAATGTCATACTATTAGTGTCGAGGGAGCCGGAGAGCGATTATCTTTAACCGTTATTATTATTACTGAGAGCAGCTCAGACGGTAATGTACCCCAGAGGGCACTCATACAGTTGCCACGGGGTACAAGGAAAGTTCAACGATCTCAACTAAAATACAGAAATTGCGACTTAATTAAAATATATCCCCATTTGAATGGATAGGAAAATAAACAGCCGAATGGTATTACAAACTGGTATCCCATTATTCTAAGAAAAGTGTATGAAAACAGTTGGCAAGTGAGCAGAGAAGTTCAAAGAAGTTACATTGGCTAAAATGAATGGATACATGACTGACAATGTTAAAAGTGAATAATGACAATAATAATTGAATGCTTAAAGTCGTTAATAAACAATTAAATTGTTAAAAATATTGAAAAAATACCCGCTTTTGTTGCTCTGGTATTGGAACCTAACCATTGACGATTCAATAGTGTGAACAAAATGACTGCAACAATATATATATATGTGAAAAAGGACAAGTCAGGCAAAGACAGTTTGGAACCATTGAAACCACGAACAGAAGCTGAACGGACCAGCGGGTGAAGAACACCTGGATGCTGTATCGATGTTTGTTTGCCTTCGAATAAACCCTCTGAAGCCGGCTGCCCTCAAGGTGGCTTGTTAGCGAGGAGGTTGTAACCTTTGACCTGTGCTGCTTAGTTAGGACATGGTGGGCCATTTAAAGCTGGTAAGGGGGTGTCATGGTGAATAAGGTAACATCTGGAAGAGTTATGACCATTAGTGAAGCGCTCTGAGACTGCATGAAAATAAAAACACTTTCAAGTGAGAAGCAAAGAGCAGAAATGAGGCTCTCGAGCCGACGAACTCAGGAAATGATCTCAAGAGTAAATGAAGCATTTCAGGAATGCTGCACCACCTCATAGTATGGTGGGTTAAATGAAACACACCATTTAAAAAGAAAACTTTGCTTAAATGTGCCGCATAGTCGTGCTTTAGTTCTGCTAAAATACACAGAGGAAGACGTGCAGTATGTTCTACAAAGGCCAAAACATGGCGAAAGTTAGAGGCTTGTCCTGAGGACTCATTCAAGTCCATGTCCCAAGAGGACGGGGACAGTTTACGGAGCTTCATGTAGTGAGGGATACAGGAGACCTCATCACACCACTGGCTGACTCTGTACGAATGTTACAGCTCATCCTGCTGCGGCGACAACAGCAGGACTAAATAATTTAGAACCGGCTAACAGTCGCTATGAAGCCTCTGGTTTCAACGGGAGAGTCTGGACAGTTGTTTCAGAACAAATTCAGTCGTTTAGGGAATTATGAGGGTTTTGTTTCCAAGACTGTTGATTTGTGTATTTTTATACACAATAACACTTCAGTTCAACATGAATAAAGGAATAGTTTTAAGATAGATAAGAAGATCAACAGCGCTCTCATGCGTCTGTTAACTATGGCGTTAGAGCCAACAGGCGATGAATCCAGTTGAACATAAAGACTGGACAGCGAGCCGTCCTGGCTCTTGCCAAAGCTAAAACACCAGCACCGCTAAATTTAAGGAATTAACATGTTTCATCTTGTTTGTTTCCTGCCTCCAGTCTCTATGCTAAACTATCTCATCATAGCTGACGCTTAGACATGAGACTGGTACAAATCTTTTAACGCTCGACGAGATAGTGAACAAGCTCAATATAAGCCCAAAACACAGAACACTTCCTTTAAAGCAATATGCTGATTATTGCAACACGAAAACCATCTCAACTGGATAAGTTTATTGAAACAAAGCCGTCGTAAATTTGACCCATTTGACAGAACTGGATTACTCGTCAATCATTTTGATCAATGTGGCATCTAGACTGTGTGGGTTGATTTCTATCGGTGCAGTAAAAAAAGCAGTGAGCTGGATGAAATGTATTGCGTCTGTGAGCAAACAAGCAGCACCACGAACTGTGGTGAAAGGTTTCATTTAGTTACATTTATTATTCAGGCACAACACCAACAAACTATTTTCTCCCATTTTCCGTGTCATGTTGTGTGTCACCTGCAGGATATAACATCCTGTATATATATATACAGGATATATATATATATATATATATATATATACATATACTCTTAGCAAGAAAAAAGAAAACTCTACTCATCGATGATGAAATGACTTTGTGGTGGAACACCGGTGTTATTCTGTAAACAGCTGTTCAAAGGAAGAAAATGGATGAAGAGATAATTGAAAGTAAAGAATGAGAAACACGTTGAGTTGAAAGCGGAGGTCAACACCAGTACCAGTGGGGCCCATTCCCACAAGGATAACAACGGAGCCTGTTCATGCTAACTCCTCACCCTGTTTACCTCACCACCATCCCCTCCCTCCATCAACCCTCCCCACCTCCTCCCACACACCACCTTTTCTGCACATCCCCCCCTCAGCAGAGGCCCCGAAGGACAATCTGTCTTCACTCAAGCCATTATTAGCCCTGATAACCAGAGAGGATCAACGAGGAAGAAGCTCAAATCAATCGAAGTGTATTGTGTCTGTTTGCCTGGAAGCTTTGTGTCACTTCAATGTCTCTCTATTTAAAAGCAACTTAAGACATCCGGTTCATTTTAGCTGAACATCTTCTAAACTAGCTCCTTGACTTCCCTTTAAAAAAAAACTGCTCACGTCAGTAAAGTCACGTCTCATGGCTCTGACCTGGGAAAGGAACCTAGGGCAGTTAGAAATTCAATGTCGCTCGCCTATAACTCATAACACTTCTGTTTTCTTCCTGACATATTTATATCAGGACAATGTCATGGCGTCAAGTCCATGCCTGACATCAATCTAGGACTCTGACTTCCACAGTCTCTCACTGACCATGAAACGAAGGGACATTAATCAGAGTAACAGAGAAGCAGCGGTGGTCGGCAGCCAGTCGCACAGTGATTCACTGCTGACCAATTCTCAGGGAGGAGGCAGTAAAGCAGACTCTGACAGCCAGCCAGCGCTAATTTCCATACAAATTGCTGCAGTGTGAGGCGAAGGATTTGTTAAGGAGGAGTAGGAGGTAACATGTCCACACACAGACGTGTTTGCGTACAGGTTTCTGGCGTGAAACTCAAACAAGAGTAGTCTTTTGAGGTATCAACGCCTGCCTTTGCATCCGACTGTGAGCTCATGCATGTCTGTGTGCAGCTTTGTGCTGACGCTGTGCAAAGCAATAAGCTCGGCGTTACCTTTGGCTCATACGGTGTTTGTTTGTGAAAGTGTCCCACAGCAGGATGGTATGTCGGCCTTCACCTCCCCCTCCTCTGCCGCTTCACGCCCTCCCGGGTCTCCCCCTTGTGTGGTCTCTTCCTCCCCTTCACTTCACATTCCTCCCTCTACTTGTCCCGTGCACTGCTCAATCTGGCAGAGCTGACGTATTGACGCAAAGTCAGCAGGTAGACATCGGCATCCAGACAAAGTAATACCCAAACACAGACACACATTATTGGAAAGACAGACCCTGAAACAGAGGCAAAGACAGCTGGAACAAATGGGGAGCCAATGGGTGTGCTGTGTTTCAAAAACCAAAAGGAACCTGCTGCAGCTCAACTGTCCTCCCAACATTTGGAAAACCTCCCTCTGACACTGTTTTTGGAGTGGTCAAATGTTTCCATTCACTGTTTTTGTGCAGCTATATGCTGCACAAAAACACATCCGAGGACAGGAGCCCAAAGAAGGGGGGCAATTAGAAGTAATTATGTGGTAAACAGAGCTTTGTTAACAAGCGTTGGCAAATATATCACTGTGTCGACAACAATGGGAGGCTGATTAGTAGCGCAATCCTCTCAAACCCACCAGACTATTGAGAGAGAGATAAGAGATGTAAGGAGTGTCATCTCTCAGGTAATAAACACCTGCGGTGTTGAAAATGATTTGCACTGCTCATTGCAGCAAAATGCAGTCTTTTCAAATGATGCCCACAAGGAGTTTTGCATGAGAAGAATGGAGAAAGAATCCAGTAGGCTGTGCCAGCGATGTAAATATGAGGGGGGAAAGATATAATTCTTTGTTTTGAGAGGGAGTTTGTTGCCTCTGCACATTAAAACATCCAAGAAACAAGTGACACAATGAGGGTCATAGTGTCCAAACCTTCAGTGAGAGACCAGACACACGAATAATGTAACTACTGTTGACACCATGAACAGAACAACTTTTGGGTTCATACTTTTGACATCAGACTGGACGGAGTTTAGAGGCCAGTCTTGAAATCTCTGGAAATCCAGAGCAGGAAAGGTGTTGAACCCTGCGGGCTCCATGTTGTTCAGACTTTATGGCTTTCACACATTTCCCTCTCTGTGGTAAACAACTGTTGCTGGTTGTGTGACTCAGTGTCCCCTAACAGAAAAAAACATTCTGCTCTTGCATGACTGCGGTACCTGTTCACCGTGGTGTTTTTATTTCCACCTGTAATGCTGCTGTTTGCTTATATTTGCGGCCTGCTTCATAACTTTCTGGACTTCAGATGCATATGGACAGTTATGTTGCTGTCAGTGTTTGTTTCACGCTATATTATCTTTGGTGAGAGTTCAGTGACAGGATCGATGTTACATACCGACAGCTTTAATGATAAATCCCTTCGGTGACCTCAGAGCTCTGCGCATCCAAGCTTCTCTCAGCACCTCCAAGTTGTTTGCGTTCCCTTGAACGAAAAGCACCAAGTTTTCCATCCATCCCTGGAAGTGCACTTCAGCTATGGCCTTAACGAGTCTCTTATTCCAGGAACTGCGTAAATTTTGCGATTTAAAGTCCGCAAAAACCTCCTGTCCACTCGTAATATTGGCATTGAGTTTCCCTCCGCCGGCGCGCAAACTCTCCTCGTCCGGACCGAAGACTACGGCGAGCGAAGCGGCGGAGAGCTGGACAAGCCGCTGCTGCTGAGACATTTCTAACGCCTTTTACCGGCTCCCGCGGGAAGCTCTCATGCTAGAAATGACGACGCGCTTCTTAAAAGAGAGTTCTCCTCTTTCAAAATGCAAACAAACGCCGTGTTTTGCCACGCATTCCTCCCGCGAGCGTCTGAATCCTGCAGCGCGTGAACGGGACACGCAGTGGACGTCCGGCTGGTTTCTCTCGGCTTCCAGGGAAACCAATGACGGCGGCAGAGAGGAGGAGCGCTGATCAGCCTGCTGGGTCACACAGGTAGACCAGACCTCCCACTGACTGCTCACCGGCGTGTGTGTGTGTGTGTGTGTGTGTGTGTGTGTGTGTGTGCGTGTGTGTGTGTGTGTGTGTGTGTGTGTGTGTGTGTGTGTGTGTGTGTGTGTGTGTGTGTGTGTGTGTGTGTGTGTGTGTGTGTGTTGCTCTGTTATTCTGGAACCTGCCGGACAGGTGCTGTTTCGATAATGGCATGTTTTGATTTTGAATGTCCTTATTTTGTGTTTTTGTTGTTGTTGTTTTTTTTTTTTTTGCTTATTGCTGTGATCCGATCTCTTGGCGATCATCATTTGCCATAAAGATATCTCACTAAACTAAAAGTGATGCTTCTAATAACGGGGCATAATGATACAAGTATACAGGAAAGTCGCCTGTAAGTTGCAACACAGCAACAAATGTCCATAAAAAGAGGAAAGGTCTAAATTAGGACCAGAAACATGGGGGGGGGGGGGGGCTTGTAAGATACTTACTGCACAGAAAATGTTCTATGAATCACCATCAAAGGAGACCCTTTGACTGAGATGCCAGCAGAGCTTGAAAGTATCTTTTGGTGGGTGATTTTGAATGAATTCATCTGATGTGTTTATTTCCTTCTCTCGTCTCCTCGTGGTGAGTTGCTGCCACACATCCATCATCCAACACAGACACCAGAGACAATTGCTTTGCCTTGTAAAGAGGGATCTCGTGAGAAATGTGAAACTTGAAATATTGCATTTCACAACAATGACTTAAAGGAAAATGGTGTTCAGTCAAAGTTCTTGATCCTCGGGAACATATTTATCACTTAAATGAGAAGCAGTCTCCCGCTCTCAAAAGAGGGACCCCATTAGTCCCCGCTTTTACTGACACTGTACCAGGCAGAGTCTGAAGCACAGACAGACACCTCATATATCACAGTCTCTCAGAGAGCCTGTGGCTTTAGTTTCAGGAGCACTCAGGCCCCTGAGAGGCCGGGGGCCAGTCTGCCTCAGTGTGGTATTAGAGCCCGTGCAGCAACAGGATATTGAGCTTCCGCTGTACGTGAAAAGAATACATCACCTCAGCCTACACAGGATGAATTATGTGCAGTCCGTCCCAGGGGGGGGGGGGGGGGAGCAGAGTCGAGTGAAGTTAGAGGGCAAAAGAGAAAAGATTCTGTGTGGGATAAAAAGATTTAAGTCTTTTGAGTTGAAGAAATTCTTTGTGGCTTGTGACATTTAAAGCTTTTGATAATAACTTTAAACATTGTCAGTTTCACAGTCCTTAGACGCTGCACAGCCACACTTTCTTAAAACCCGCAGGACTTTATTTCTATTCTCGGGGAGATCCCAAAGTTTCCAAACATACTAAATGTGTCAGCCTCAATTTGGGTAATGTGTATAAATCGATATTTCCATTTAATGGAACCGTGCAACCATAAAAGTCTTTGGTTTAAATAGTTCCCTCGGTGTAAACATCAGATTTAAGATACAGAATATATATGATACTGTCAGACTGTGTGAAATAAGAGGATTTCTTTCCAACCCTAAAGGTAGCCTGTGGAGTTTTTTAGCTCTGGCAACACCATGGAGCTTTAATATTATTTTGAACAATAAGTGAGTCCCTGCTTTATTTGTGTCATGCACACGAGGACGCAGATTTGTTATTTATCAGTTTCGAGGTGATTGTGTACTCTCACCTTTATTCATCCCAGTTCACTGGCCTCCACACAGATGCTCGCGGTGCTCCGGGCATCAACGAGAGATGGTTCTGTTTTGGAGCCTTTTATTTTATTGGTGAGTGGACAGTATAGAGAGCTGAGAGGAAATGAGTGGAGCGAGATGGAGGATGCAAGAAACGTCCCCAGCCGGACTCAAACAGTGGAAATTGTGATTACACAGTCTGCACCTTAAACCCATCGGACACCAGAACGAAAGAAATAGAAATAGGAAACAAAATGGGAAACGGCTTGCTAAAGGGATCACCTTAACTACAATAAAAGCTTTAAACTTTTGTATTTGCTTTGCAGATTTCTTTTACAAAAAATACAGTGAATTGTGGCATGTGTGGTATTATACACATGCAAACACAGAAAAACATTTTTGCCGTCGTTTGAGTTACATGGAAGTTTGCAGAAATGCTCCCATTGTTTGATTCCGTTTACTTCCTCCAGATAAAAACATTGGCGCAGACTTTGTTTCGTGTGAACATGGACAATGGGACTTGACCCACCGGCCTGTCTGAGGGCTCTTGCTTCAAAATGTTTCGTCTGCTGGTGGGACTGATTATCAAGAAGTTCAGCAAGTTACCATAATTACATATGAAATCCTGCTCCGGCCCCTGATTTTCAATTAGCATACGTATACCTCCCTCTTGCTGAGCATGAAGCAATTTTAAAGTAGTATCAGGTGTCTCTGAAGGCCTTGACGTGATCGCTGTGTATATTTGAATATGATCATTTCAATGAACCACAATCCTGAATCTAACGTTTGAGTCTCTACATACAAACTAAAACATCTGGTCCTGCCATAAGATTTTGGCCCTCAGGACATTTTCTGGCTGAAACACCCCCAGAAGGCTTCCCCTGACCTCCATGCCAAGAATAAATATGATCCAAATCATCCCTTCAACAGAATTCCTGCACATGAGCCAGTAGGGATACGGTTTAACTTCTGAATCAATAAAACCTTCATTTTTTTAAAGTCTCACATGTGCTTTCGAGGGTGTATCACATCTTTGTTCGGGTTAGGATGGCACTGAGGAATTTAAAATCGGAGTCGTAACTCAGACGGTCAGTCCTGCCTCATATGGTGGAGGTCAGAGGTCATTAGAGGGTCAGGTGTAGGCCATTTGTTTAGTAAGCTGACAAAATGTTTCTCCAGAAGGGACCATAGGATTTAAACATGTAGGAGAAACATGGCTACACAGCTATGGTTGATATTGTGTCTTTAGCTCGACATGCTACACGTATTTGCTTGCTTAAACCACTATTAATACATCCATTATTAAATATCACTCATTCGTGACATCTTGTTTGTTTAATCTGTACAACCAAAAAGCAGAAACATGTCGGGATTTGACCGGGGTTATACTCACACACACCAGACTCGCTGCTTCCCCGTATGCAGTCTTTATGCTGAGCTCGGCGAACTGGTGGCTTGCTGTAGCCTCACATATTCATTTCAGTTTTGTATGGAAGAATGCATTAAAGGGAGTTGAAGACATGAAAAGAGCAATACCCAGCTCATGTCTCCGTGTTTACTGGAGCGAGAGCTGGGATGCAATTAGCTTAGCTTAGCATAAACATTGGAAGCAGAGGGGACCAGATAGCCTGGCTCCTTCCACATGACACAAACAAGAAACATTTGACTCAAAGTCCAACCCAGTCACGAGAGTGGTGTTCTTATTGAACTCTGCAAGAAAGCAAATAACATAGGATTCACTTTCATGGATCCCAAAACGGGAAATTCAGATGTGACAGCAGCATGAAAACAGAAATAAGTCAAATGAAAAATAAGAATAGCCCTAAAAAGATAAGTTATATACAGCTAGTGTAAGAAACACGACACAAACGACACAAAATAATGAGTGAAACAAGAGCCTTTAAAGACAAAGTTAGACGGTAAGTGACAAGTTAATACATCTGTAAGCACATCTGTCAAAAGATGAAACTATTCCTTCAAGATGCAGAGCCGAGGAAGCTGATCCAAAATATAATTCAATCATCAACCCTGCTTGTTGAGATCTTTTTTTGTATCCATGTTACAGTCTTTTTTTAAGCTTTGTGTCTGAGTGAACATGTCCCGGCGTCTGCCCTGGTCCTCTATTATTACGGTTTCATTATATTTCTGCACTTTGCCATCGCATGAGATCAAAGGAAGCTACCAGGCTGGTTAGGGTTCACTCGCTGCAGTATTGACATTCAAGACAGCAAATGCACGCTCCGGCGCTCCAGAGCACAAATCAATGCACGTCTTAAGTGAAACCTGCAGGAGCGACTCACTTCAGTCAGTTGGGAGCCAGACAAACATAATGATAGTGGTTTTGCCATAAAACATGATGACTTAAGTCTGGATTATAATTGGCTCATGTTGTTTTAATAAGTCTAGGACAGAGAGGGAATCCAGCAAAGCACTTAGTTCTGAGAGGAAGAGGTTTGCTTTTATACTCCGAGCGTTTTTTGAAGACATTTTTACCAGGAGCAACAGAGAAAAGAACGAGATTTAGAGCTGCTTTGAGCACTGTAGTGCGTTAAGGTGGTGAGTGATGGTTTCCACCCACACAAACAAAAGAGCCTGCGGACATGCTGAAGATCACAGCCGCGCGAGAGACGTCTACAGCTGCACTTTGAGGTGGTGGGAGAGAGCACGAGGGTCGCTTGGTTCCGTCTCCTCTTTCTTCACGTTTGTGCACGATTCATGTGCACATGGCCGAGTTCACAGGTGCAACCGACTCTCGTCAAACACGACCCCCGTAAAGCAGGAACAGTCTCTCTTTGTCTGTGTTCCCGTGTGATCGATTTCTCACTGCGCAGAGATAGAAGGTTGGTTTATCTTTCAGACTGAAACCATTGTTTGTTATTTCATTTGACGTTAAATAGTAGTGCTAAAACAATTACAATTCATTGAAGGTCGGCACAGTGACAATGTTAACATGCTGATTTTAGACTGAGTGAATTGTGATGGGCATTTTGCACTAGTTTCTTACATTTAAGGTACTTTCAATCCCATCACGTTGTAGTATTCTCACATTTTAAAATGAAGTAAAAGACAAATCAATCATTTATGTTTCATTTCATGGACAACTTCGCCATTGTTGATTGATATGAACTTCATGAGGAATATCAGTGGAAGATATTTGTCTTTTCCCTGAAATGCATTGCATGTTTGTACCTCATGAAACAACATTGTTTTGCACTCTGTTCATGTGCACCAGTCTCTTTGGATCTTTTCTCTAAATGCAGCTTAAATCAGACGCCATCAGCTGATTGGCAGACTTCACCAACATCAAGGCTTACTCCAGGTCTGTGATGTGTCACCTGTCACCAAATTAACATCCAGGCTGCCACTATAACTAAATGAAACCAGCATCTAAATGACCAGAGCTTTGAACTGAAGAAGCAGAGCCTGAACGCCTCCGTGGTAATGTGACATCAAAGACGAGTGGCGTATATGAGCTTCATTAGAGGAGGAAAAAAAGAGCTTCTGTTCTTGAACCATGAAGGACACATGAAGTAACACGTGCTCTTATTATAACGCAGAGAAATCCAAAACGTGCAGGAACACACAGAGGACAGTGTTGGTAGGAAGAGCATGGCTCCACTGTTCACTGCTTCACGTGATGCGAGGCACGCAGGAAACGCTTCATGTTGACTTCCCGGGTTGCTTTAGAGCTTTGAGAGAGAAAGAAGTTGAGGAAGCAGAGGAGGAAGAAACAAGGGATGTCAAAGACAGTAACTGACAGTAACTTGCTGACAGTACTAAGAACATGTTGCGTCTTATTCAAAGGGGCACATGTTTCTCTAAGGAGTTGGTGGAGACCAAAATCAGAGCTAAAAAGAGAATGAACGTGGTGACTCTTTGCACCAAGCCCATTTGTTCACACTGAAGACGAAAACCTTCAAAACAGATCACAAATATATCCTTTAATAAAAAAACTAAAAAAGACGAAATACTTTTCTAAAACAGCTGATCACGGTAGTATTTAGAAAACTGTGCTTAACAGGAATACCTAGTGAGTAGGCTATTCATAGCAGAACGTTATGTAGGATTGACTAAAATGACTGAATCATGATGGTGTTTTTGATTGATTTTGGGCAATAACATAAGCAATACGATACATTAGGATTTGACTACACTGTTCATACTAGTTGGTTGGGATCAGTTCATTAGTTAGTTTAGTGGGATTTGTTGAAAATAAGAAAAACACGAAATAGTATTTGACTCATCCTTTTTAAAGTATTAAATCATGCAAAAGGTTTGTCACACTCATCTAACATACTGTCTATGTAAGTGTTAACATGTTCAGCAGACAAATGATCGACTCAGATGATCTAAAGCAACTCAGAGTCAATCAGATCAGAACATGTTGTCCTGAGATCAATTAAAATGAATATCGAAATAATTAAGTTGGTTTGAGTTCTTGGCCTCCATGCACACCTGCAGCCTTTCCACCGACTTGCAGTTACTCTACCAGCTGGCCCGACCTATGTTTACCACACACACACACACACACACACACACACACACACACTCACACTCACTCACACACACACACACACACTCTCACACACACACACACAGTTGCTCCACAGATGTTTTGACCCATGTTTGCATGCACTGTGTCAAAACCAGCTTTGCAAATTTTACAATGGAAATGTTTTGTTTCTCCATATAGCAAGCTGGCAAATGTTGGGTTCCCACTGTATGATTATCTTATTGAGTGACATACTTTCCTTCAGGGCAGCATGCAGTGGACAATTAGGGACGATCTGCTTTTCCCACAAAGTGTAGACGCTAAGCCCGGATGAATGCTGCGCTTTGTGTTACTATTGTTAACTGGGGAAATGTGAAACTTGCTTCAAATTGATGTGAAGCGGTGTAAAGTTGCATTTATGGGCCACCTGGTTTGGTAGCCATCTAAGCGCGCTGTCGTTCATATTTACACTGCACTTGAGGAGGAGACTGTAGCAGTGGACTGTGGATGCTCTGCTGGTCTTCATGGTCTTGGGGCGGCGGTCCGCACTGCACAGAGCGGAGGTGTTCCTGCTTTCCCGCCGGCAGACGCCCCAGAGACACGCTGTCAAACACAACCGTGGAAGTTTCTCACACTGTAACCCAGTATTCCCAGGGAAAGGCCTTTGAGAGGGGGATCGTTTCCTCAACAACTACACCACTTTGCTGCGCCGCTCCCGAGGAAACAGTGTCCCTGCAGCTCCAGCTGAACAGGGGCCCCCCTCTCTCTCGCTCTACTCCACCCGGGGCCCGTGCAGCCTGCTGGGGAGACAAGCAAATGCTCAATAGAGCCTCTCATGTATCAGTTACCTAAAATAACAAACAGCACGTAAGAGGGTGGTTGACTTGTTTGTTTGACTTTGGTGGTCAGAAAGATTTCTGGCAAAACTCAGAGATGTGCAAATAGTGAGAATAAGTGTATTTACCCCATAGGATGTGCGAGGGAAGCTGGGTCACTTGTCGTCTGGATGACTTATCTCCATCGCAGTTCATCACCCAGGAAATTCAACTCTGTGCTGCACAATGCAGTCAGATGATGAAAAGAGCAAAGAATAAATCTTGTTCAGCTCCAGAGGTGAAAGAAAGTTCAGCAAAGACAGAGCTTTGGTGCTGCTGTGATAAAGGACTCAGTCGGGGTTCCGTTACTTTAGATTCTGAGGTTAAAAGTAGCCTTTTTTGGCACAAAAACACGAACATACTTTATTTTGTTTGGGCTGAGATCTGCATTTGTGCCTTATTGTGTCACCGTCACCGGCAGGATTGTCCAGAAACAATGCAGAGAGCAAACAAACCCTGACAGGCTGTGAAAAGCCGACCCGTTGGGACTCTATAGGCTGTGTGAGGCAGAGGGAGCTGCCTTTGTCACGACGACGACGACTCTGAACTTTTGACATGCACGTCGGATGGAGGGTGTTAATGGAAATGAGTGATCTGCCAATGTGCTGACGAGGGAGTGAAGAGGATTTAAACAAATCCGCGAGCCTATGCAGAGGTGAGACCCTGTTAAACTAACAATGAGACCAGTGTCACGTCATACTATACATACATGCTCCACAACCGCACCCAGCGACTTCAGAGGTCTGATTTACATGAAAAGCGAGGGAGGGGGTGAAAATGGCAACGTGATCAGTGACAAAAACAAACTCCCTTATGGCGAACCCTGTCTGCTCCCACTGCTGGAAACTGCGACGCAGCAGTGAAACGGCCTGATTGTCAGCAGACCGGTCTGTGAGTGCAGCAGCTCTTTGATACCAGGAATGGGTGAGGGGTGAGGGGTGAGGGGGGGGGGGGGGGGGGGGGGTTAAAGAGGAGGGGCGGGGAGGGGGCCACAAAAGCCTTCTGTTTCAGCCTGGGAGTGGGGTTACCTGCTCTGCTCTCTGCGGTGGGGTCCAATTTCACACATATCATGTGCATGCATATGCATGCTTATCCTAGTGCAAAACCACTTTCTCACACACACACACACACGCACACAATCACACATGCACACAGCTGCTGCAGGAGTTTGAGTGTGCATGTGGTTCCTCGGGGGACAAATGAGGTTTGTTTGTCAAGCATTCAGAGCACGACACCAGGACAAAAGCAGCCACATAACCAAAGTACTGGGTGACAGACAGTCATTGTTCTGTAGGAAATGACAGACAAGCTGCTGGGAGATGTTTCCTGCTAAGTAAGGTGTTTTTTTATGTGAACTAGGTCTCATTCTTGGTGGGAATACATTTAGCAGGCAGTATCACAGCTGCAGCACCTGAAATAAACCCTGAAATACTGAAACATGGGCAGTGAATTTAAATGGACAGGGGTACAAACACTAGAATAACTATACTATTAAAGAAATCAAGACACATTTTATGTGCAGTGAGCTACATCAGAAGATCTGGATGGTAGTTTTGACTGTTTTACCATGTTTTCAGAAATCTATGAAAGAAAAAGAGGTAATTGAATGACTAATCACTGGTAGATTAATAATAAACTCGTATAATAGCGTGCAGAAGGGAGTGGGAGAGGAAACAAATGTAGCACTACATTTTACACAAAGGTCCAGTGGCTAGAAGACATGAGACATCTGAGGAAACAAAAGCTTCAAAGGTAAATGATCTACAAGAGGTTGTGAAGCAGGACCCTCCCTGTTCCTCAGACAAACCCAACGACAATAATGTTCATCATTAATAACAAAGGTCCAAACTGTGTCTGGCTACACCCATACTGTCTCCAGCCACAGGGACACTGTTTCTGATAGATGTAATGATAAACTATTGTAAACATTATGTTCTCATAGGAAGTACAACACAGTAAATCTAATACATAAATACAGAGTAAAGTGTTGTAACAGTAATTCAACAGTTGCTAACAACTACATTACACTAAATCACAAAACAAATGTAAAATGAGCATCTCTGCTCCAACACATCTGGGGAGAAGGTAAGATGTATGCTTTAGAACTGTGCCATGGCAGAATACTTAACACTATAATTAGCCTCGTAAATATCTTCAACTTCTGTAAAACTTATTTAATTGTAAAACAACTATTTCCAGGATATGACCCAAATGTCCTCACAAGTGGCTTTTTCAATCAATCGAAATATGCTAATTTTTCATTGTGCTTTTCAGTTTTTTTGGTTCATTAATACACCGTGTTGGCAGCAGCTATTCTATCACAGCAGGAAAAGCAGGTCATAATATTACAGAAAAATGCAGACACAGTGTAGTGTTAAAATGGACCACTTTACTCTTTCACAACACATCCATAGAGCACATTTTCAATATCAAAAATAAAATTGCCTTCTTTGGAGCACATTCCATCGTAATTGCGTCTCTTTTCTAGAACAACCCAAACCAACGCACACGAGTTCAGAGATGGATTTGAAGACGTTTCATGTCTTTACAGCAAAGACTCCTTCAACAGAACACACATTGGTTGAGCTAATCTTTTGGCTCGTGTGTGGTTCTCTTTTCCAGACAACAAGACGGATGCTCGTCACCGTAAAACATGAAACAGTGCAGCAGTCGGTGGGTACAGTCAGGAGTTGCAGACAGCGAAAAAGGCCCAAGAGAAGCAGGAACCATGCATAGCCATGTGTGAAAAACCCCCAGCAGAGCCGGTTAAATCAGCCAAATAGAAGAACTACAAACTGAATGTGGTTATTGAACACAGTTGTGGTTTAATAGCGGATGTTACCCTTTTCCATCCAAAATTAGTGTCTTTTAAATATATATTTTCAATGAATTCTCTTGCACATAAATAGCCTCATTATTGCTCATTCGAAAAACAAACGTTTATGAAAAGTATAACTCACACAAACTGGCATTTAAGTCTATGACAAAGCGTTTTATCGGCCATAATGAAGCTAAAGCAACGGCAAAAAGAAATGTTAGCAACTGAACTTAACCGACTAGAATCTGAAGCTTTGCCGGAGTTCAAATGATTCTAGGTAAGAAAGGTAACTTCTCAGAAACAAATCTATTGCACACAGAAACAGAGTTCAAATCAACACTAGTTCATTAATGAACATGTACGTGGAAAACAGTAAATCCCCAAAAGAAAACAGTCAAATTATGCTTGTTTAGTGAATATTTACAGTTTTTAAGATAGTCAGTATTACAGCTTCATCCATCTTAAATGTCACTCATTCATTGGCGCCGTTTGTTTGAGATGTCCGGATGTGATCGCCGGTAACTTCATCACCAGACTCGTCTACTTCTTGATCCTGAGAAAGAAACGACAACGATCAGTGAACACGTCTCCTTTCTCACCTTCACGTTCGTCTGATGGCAGCAGAACTCGTCGCTCTCACGTCTGAATAACAACCGCTCACACTTCTCCATATCACTTTTAACACGGCACAAGTCGGAATTTAGAGGACTGCGGCAGTAGAGAGGTGAGCCATGCAGAGATGGAGTCTGAATGTCTTGCACCACTAAGACAGTGACGGCGTCCATCGCGTGTTCATCGGCAGGTTTCTGTAGCGGTCCCGGTAATATATCAAATGTTTGAGACCAAGAATATGACCACGAATACTGATGGATTGAATGTCTTTTAACTATTTCATTCAACTGGCAAAATATTATCAACACAAAAGGTAGATCTCCTGTTTAAGCATTTAAAATTAAGTTAAAAACAATTGAATTTCTAGTAATTCCCTCTCACACACTTTCAAAAGACACTTTATAAGACACATCCTTTTACTTCCGAATTTCAATTATGTGCTTTTATCAGTCCGCCTGTTTGTGGCAGTTCTCTTCTCAGATGTGCTGTATTCTAACGGATATGCTCTACAGATATGTTCGTATAAGTTGTTCAAACAGCGTTTGTAACGCGTCTGTTGTCATTTTTGAGCTAGTTTATAGTTTAACATCATGTGTTGAAAGCAGTTCTGACCCTGCAGACAGCTGCTGCACTGCACTGCAGAATTGTACACCAGAGCCCTCTGCTGGACAAACTCCGTCATTACAACAGTTTAAAAACGCCCCAAGCAGCTATTTCAGTCGTTATATAAACCAATACTCATATATCTGTGATCGGCTAATATTGGCCAATAAAAATATCTAATATTTCAATCATCATCTCTTCTGCGCAATATCAAATTGCATGAACTAGGCAACGCTGAAAAAGAGCGGGAGAGCAGAAAACACTCCTCTTCCGTGGAACCACCATTTCATAACTATCCGCTGTCGTCCCTCTTGCGCATAAACATCACACACAGCTGCTTCTGTAAACGTCTGCATAACGCCACACAGAGCTTGAACTTTCAATGCCGCACCTTTTTCATCACTGCCAGCAGCTCTTTGACGGTGGACGTCAAGGTGTCGGAGGTCTTGCTAATCTGGTCGAGGTAGATGTTCTTCTGCTTGTCGGCGGACTTTAGAGTCTGCTCCGTGTGGCTCAGAGTGCCCTTCACCTCCTCCAGCTCCTTGGACAAGGCCTTGTTGCTTTGCTCCACCTGAGCTTTGACCTTCGCGTCTTCATCTGGATTGAGACACAACACAGTTAGAACGACGACGGGTCAACGATTAAACTTAGGAATCTCACATTTATACATTCAATGTGAAAATAAATGTTTAAGTAAAGCCGGCCAGAGATGATTCCTTTCAGAAACCAAAAGGTTTAGTCAGAATGTCCCGTGTGTGTCGGCCTCACAGAAAGCCTCCTTATGTTTATCATCACAACCTGCTATTGTAACCAGACTACCACAGACAAGTTGACGAGGATTACAATCAAACCGGTCTGAGCTGGTATTTTGTATGTGGCATTTGTGAGTCATGTGCCAGTCCACATTTCAGAATTCACAGAAGGAAGAAGACTGAAGGAAGTGAGACTGGGCGTCTTTGTAGCAAAGCTCAAATTGACTAGATCATTGTCCAGAGGGACTTCTGACAGAGTGTAGCCTGCAACTCATTTCCATACACAGTAGAATACAATTCCAAATCATACCCATTTTGGCATCCTGCACCATGAGCTTCTGTTCGATTTCCTCTCTTGCTTTCTCGCTCTTCTCCAGTTTCTGCATGATGCTGCCAATGTCCACCATGGCTCCGTTATACACGATCAGATTTCCAGACTCGCTGGCCTCAGACGGCGCACAAGCTTTAGGAGCAGGAAGTAGTCCTCGGTTACCTGACAGACGGAGAAGAGAACTTCATAAAAAGGAAAGAGCTCTCCACAGCAGCCCTTCACTGTAGGGTAAGCTGTAGCTTAATGTTATGACACGCTCAATGTCTTTATAGCTTTCAAAATTCAGCATATTTAATGGTATTAAAACAGTGATAGACGCACTCACCTGTGAGGTTTTCAATCTGAGCTTCATTAAAGAAAGGAATCGGTTCATCCTTCCCTCGGTCTGTCAGTTTACGGTAGTAACACGACTCTCTGACCACCGGCTTGTTCAACAGCTTCTTTATCTGCAAACGGATGCGACAGGCAGTCAGTGGATGAGACTAGAGATGAAGTATCAGCGATGCACAGATCCAGAAACAGAGCGTAACAGCAGTCATGTCTGTGTGAGATCACCTGAGCACGAGAAAGGTGCAGTCCCAGTGTGTACAGGATCTCCTCCAGGTCTCTCTCCAGCAAGTAGCCACAGTGGCTCTGGTCAAAGTAGACAAACGCCATCAGCAGCTCCCTGTTGTGTGTGACCATCTGCTTCTTCTCCTGATGGAACGACGACAACATTTATACCAACAAGCATGACTACGCTACATCAACGTCTTTCTCATATGCCTAAATCAAAAGATATGTTCATAATTAACCATTTAACCGGATTTAGGAATTTTGACAGATTAATGCTCTCAGTTAAAGAGTGAAAAGAAAGCAGAGCAAACCTCAGAGGAGTGGCAGCCCACCGTAAGTGAGCCTGAGACCACAGACTGAATACGAGAAACATTTAAATATCCAAAGTAAGAAAGCTATGTTTTTCTCCTCTTCAGGCCTCAGAAACTGTGGAAGCGTTATCCATCACAGGTTCAGCGTGGTGCATGATTCATCATTGGCCACCTGGTATTAAGTGAGACATGTGGGGTCATTTTCTCACAGACTTCCATACAACCAGAGGAGTCTGGCTGCATGCGTTCACGACAATGCACGCAACAGACAAATGAACCATGGAACCAGTTTCCTGTTTTACACATAAACTGCAGCTGGCAATAAATGATGGATTTAACCTTTTTGTGCATCCGGTTATTGTTGCAACCACAGCACCCCTGCATGCAAGGCACAAACTAATCCTAAACCGTTCATGAAGGGTCAGCCATCGGCCAAAAATAAAAAGATGAACTTGCATCCATATACAACATTAACCAACAGACCAACCTTGTCTTTAGAGGACCTCTCTTTTGACGACTTGCGGTCGTCCTTACGGTCTTTCCTGTCTCGGTCATTGGAGTCGTCGTCATCCTTGTCTGAGGAATTCCAAGAGAAATCTCAAGTTGGAAAGTGGTTCAACGACGTTGAACAAGCGGCAATACAACTTGTGATTTACTGTTACGCTGTGTGTTTAAGAAGTGTGGCTGTGAATACAAGAAACATTGAAATGTCCAAAATAAGAAAGCTACGTTTTTCTCCGCTTACGGCCTCAGAAAATGTGGAAGCGTTATCCATCACAGGTTCAGCGTGGTGCATGAATCATCATTGGCCACCTCATATTGTGGGAAACTTTTAAATGATTGATTGAGTTGTGTTTAAAGACATTGAGCAGTACCATCGTCATCGTCATCCTCTGCATCTTCAGCCTCCATGGGGTCGTACTCTTCAGCATTGGCCGTGCTGCAATCATCTTCGTTCTCCTCTTCATCTCGAGACGACTCCTTCTTCACAGCCTTTTCATCGCACTGAAAACACAAGTCGTACAACTGCATTAAAACTCACATCGTCTGTGGGGCAAATGACAGGCCGAGAAGACCAGATAGGTTTGAGAGGCTTGCCTTCTTCTTCTCCTCCTCATCCTCTTTAGTCTTCTTCACGGCTGGTTCTTCAGTCTCCTCCTCTTTTTCCTTCTTTATTTCACGCTTCTCCATCTCCTTCTTGACTTTCTTCTCCTTCTCCTTCTTATCCTCTTTGGTAGGAAAAGCAGCCAGGACTTTATATATGCGGAAGCCAAAATCTCTCTGAAGCATCTCGTTAAACAGCTCCGCGAATAAGGACACCTGGACAGAAACAGAGGGCAGTTTATGATCAACCGTAGGAGAAAAAAGGTCACATTCAGCAGGTTTTCACACATCTTTATCTATTGCACACGTACACTATCGACTTCTTTCATCGTCTCGAACACAGCATGAACATGTGACCAGTAATTCTCACCTCAAAAGAGTGCTCCTTGTTGTCTTCCAGTCTGTAGTCTAACAGCACACTCAGGGACATCACACTGCAATCAAACTTGCCGTTCTTGGCGGCCCAGTTTGGGTGCACGATGATGGTGGGCTCATCGGGGAGGACGTAGCGCCTTTCTCTCCGCTGGCGCTCGAGCTCCTCCAGCCTCTTCTTCTCCTCCTCCTAACAGAGAAGAACACTCCAGTTAGAAGAGCGCTTCAAACTTATTTTAGACAGCCAAAAATATAAGTTATCAAATATAATCCGATGTACCTCTCTGTCTTCCTCGGTGCGGGATGGCTGCTCTTCCTCAGCAGCCTTTACCTCCGGTTTTTCTGGCTCCTTGGACTCCTCCACCTGCTCCTCCACCTTCAGCTGCTTGGTGAGACGGGCGATCAGCTGCGACTTTAACCCCTTAGAGCTCAGAGAGCGACAATCAAGCTCTTTGCGCAGGTCATTTACCTACAAGGGGAGAAATCAAGGACATGGGAGGTGCACGTTTAACCTCGGGAGCAGAAGTAATCACAACATGCACAATATATAAGAATTAGCATTTGCAAAAAAGGTCCAAAGATAGTTCTAATAAGTTCATTCCGCTGTCAGTGCTGAGGCTTTCTCCTTGAATCTTACCTTCATTGATTTCGGGTCAAGTTTAGCCCAGTGAGTGGGAACACTAACGTTCTTTGATTCTTCGTCATACTTCTCCTCTTCCTCCTGGACGGGAAATCATAAAGATAGACAGGCAGAGAGACAGAAGGAGGTGGGAGAGCAAAGCGTCAGTACACTGCTTGTGGCCTGAGTGAGCTTTAAAGTTGATCCGTGCAAGAATCAAGGTCACATCTGTCTCTCATTGTCTCGTCCTAGTGAGCTCTCGACTGTGTTTAAGACCACTGCTACTGAAGCGTACACAGGGAAGCCCTCTAGCGCTTATAAAAACAAACAGAAATGCCCTCCAGCAGCCAATCAATCAATCTGTGGAACACAAAAAAAGGTAAAAAATCAATGAGAGGCGTGTCCAAAAGGAGTGTCGGTACATCAGGTGAACTGAAGCTGGCCTCCAAACGGAGTGAGGATAGGGCGGCCCTACCATGGTCTATGACTGGGGTACTGGTCGTTTATGGGGTTTATACACCTACGTCAGATAGGAGCCATCTGTCCAACCAACTGCCCTGGAAAAACCAAAGTCTACATATAGTCCAAATGAGAAAAGCCAACAAGAACAGACAGAACAGGACTTTAGGGAGGTTCTCTTTTCCAAGTCAGACAATATCAAATTGATGTAGAAAATCATATTAAAAAAAACACACATTTCTACAACAAACACGATATTTACACACAACTGACTCCACAGATTCCAGCGTAGAGAAACATTTTAGATCCCAGCGTCAGAAAATCATAACTGGCTCAAATTTGAGGAACTATTTCAGGATGATTGCTAAACCAATTTGGCAAACACCCACATTCAAAGCAGGTTACGCAAATATTGTTTTGAATAATGCACAACTAAATTACCAGTAGCATGGAGGATTATACCCAGATCAGCACCCAATTATGGAGGCGTTTGAGAAGCTGGAAGCTGTTTTATCAGTTGTGATCGGGGGCCTACACAACACGACCTAGTCTCACTGCTTCCACTGTATGTGTCTGCTGGATGTGAGGGAAGGTGGATGTGCTGATGGAGGAATGGAGGAGTTGGAGCAGAGGAGAAGGGACAGGTGGAGGAGTAAACAGAAGACGCCTAGGTGAGGTTTGGTGGAACAATAATCTGCCTGTGCGTGTCTGCGTGAATGGTGAGGTGTGCATTGTGTCTGATGTGTAATCTGTTTTAGTTTTTTTGTAATTCCTGTGCCTTCCTGTGAGAAGCGAAAATGAGAAGAGAGGGATTAGCGGTTCAGTGCCTGTTCTCCATCCGCCTCCTTTCGCTCGGCCGACAGCTTCTCAGCCAGCTGCTCCCGAAGTCGCCGGGACAGCACCTCCCACTCTGAGCGGGTAGGAAGACAATGCCAAACATCCGGAAGAAACAAAACCACTGTCTCCACATGAGCAGGGACTGTCCGCCCCTTGTGTGTCTCCTCCGGCCGATGATAGCGAATCTCTGCAAAGCGATACCTGTCGCAAAGGAAGAAGGTGCATTGGAAAGAAACATTTTGGTCAGGGCACAGTATAAAAGGCAAGCCTTGCTACGGCGAGCCTTCTACAGCTACTCCCTCCCATGAGCTCACTGAATGATTGTACACATCATTACAGCGCGCCGTCTCCCACACAACACAGTACAGACACATGGACCCAGTCTGCAGCGCTCCAACTCTTGTCACAGGTTACGGCAGCCATTTTGAGAAAGTTGACAGACAATCACATGAAATAAATCACACCCCCCCCCCCCCCCCAAAAATTCATCCCAATTATAGCTTCAGCCAATTATGGATGAGTTCTGAATTTAACCTTGGATACACTTAACGCACTACATTAGGGCGGTGCAAAGAGAGACAGAATCAACAGGACAGTGAAAGCCAGTTAAATATGTAAGATATTTAACAGGAAGAACAGAAAAATTAATTTAAAAATGAGACGGCGTAATGGTAGTGTCTTCTGGTCCAGGCTACTGCTTCCAGCCACAGTCCATGCGTTTGGTTTTTCATCACAATGAAATATGCATTTACTGTATATGTGTAAAGAGTGAGACAGAGAGAGGGCCAAGATGACAACACACACAAAGCCAAAAGGAACACCGCACAACACAACAAATAATAAAGTAAATAATAAGCAGCAAATTAACAATACATTAATCATTAATATATAAAAAAAAAAGGAAACACAAAGATATCACAGCATCAACATGTCCAGGATGACATTTTGTATAGAAGTAGTCAAATTAAGCAGCATATTATAGTTACTCAATTTGGGGTTTTAGTACCGGTTGTTAGGTTTAAACAGAAACAATCAATGAGAAAAACAAATATTGATATAATATAGAATAACGGCTCTTACCACTGAGTGCACAGACTAAGATCTATGCCTGTGAGCGCCTTGCAACAGCGTATGGCTGTCTTTATAAGAACCGAGGGATCCTTCTCTGGGTCCGCTCCGTCCAGAGAGGGAGACCAGTGACCGCCGATGGCCATGGCCTCGTCTTTACCTCTCATTCCCACCAAAAACTAAAGGAGAAAGACAGATGGGCACAAAGGAGAGCCACACAGTAGAATCGGTTAGATGGAAATAGGGAATGACAGTATGGATGACGGGTGTGGTGGTTGGAAATAGCAAAAAAAAGGGTCAGCGGCATGTCCAAATAATCACACCTCTGAGGATCCACAACCAACAACAACA
Source organism: Melanostigma gelatinosum (assembly GCF_949748355.1). Lineage (NCBI taxonomy): Eukaryota > Metazoa > Chordata > Actinopteri > Perciformes > Zoarcidae > Melanostigma > Melanostigma gelatinosum. The sequence continues at coordinate 11,939,950 of NC_136645.1, forward strand.
CATACGGGAGCCAACGTCAGTTAGGACGCGTCCACATTCTGAGTACTCGGCATTGGAAAGGGTCATTACATCATGTGCCTGGCACAAGCATGGAACATGTGTGCTGTACCTTGACGAGTCTAGCAGGATGTTGGAAGGAATCTTTGACTTCCTGGGTGTCCTCTGCCAGAGCACAGGACTTGTGATAGAGCTCCTCTAGACTGGGGTTAGCCAGCAGCATCACCTGCATTATGAAGAGACCACATTAGTTATTATGAAATCAAACCCTATTTTGATTACATTTTTCCCCCCCAATCGCCATTCAGTGTAATCTTTACACTGTATCGTATCAGAGCTGTAGAATCGGTATGCAACATTTTTTCCTACAGATTGTTCATTAAAAAAAGTGACACGATACACATAGCACGGTGATCTGTCTCAGATCAATCAATTGGCGTGAAAACACTGATGGCAACAGTCCCACTGGCCTCCGCATCTTACCGAATATGAAACACACACACTGGTGCCATGTGTTTGTCATTGGCAGCCATACCTTAGCACTGTAGGTGTGGTTGGCATCAGGAGGGTCCAGCACAGCTGTATTCTTGACTAGAGGATCCACCTCCTTGTGTAAGATGTGGAAGTTGCAGGCGTTGTTTAACTGGAAGGGTCTCGTCAGAGGGAAGGCATCCACCCAGGTGAAGACGGCATTAAAGAAGTCGCTGGGAATGTAGAGGCTCTGATAGCGCCTTCTCAGCTCCATCATGTCACAGCTAGAGCTGGAGAACCCACAGAGAACCGTTAGGACCAGTGGACTATCACACCACTGACGTGTTGACATCTGGTACAACACTTCAGTGATCAATTTCAGAGAAAAACTGACAGCATGAAACACTGAAAAGATTACGCTCACCCATCTAAGCTGAACTTGGAGAACTGGACGGTGTAGCGAGGAACCACCCTGCGAGGCCGCCGAGGTGAGCGGTCCCGTCTGGGAGAGCGGTCTCTGGATCGTTTGCGTGTGGGCGAGCGTTCTCTTGACCGTCTGCGCTCACGGTCTCTGTCCCGACTGAAGAATTGATGAGTAAACACACTAAGATGAATAACTTATGCTGAAGGCATATTTTAGAGACAAATATTTGATTATCTGAAGTGATATCGATCAGCATCTCACCTGCGTTCCTCTTTAGTCCTAAGGATGAGCTCTGGTCCTCGGTCATTGCGACTGGGGAAGCGAGGCGGAGGCTCGATTCGTCGTACAGGCTGCGGCTGTGGCATGAGCCTCACTGGGGGCTGAAGCAGACCCCCTGGAAACACATCTAGAGACCAGGAGATAACGCTGGTTTAATCACTTTCCATAGCTTTGATTAGCTGTGCCAAAACAGTTGCAAAGACACTGCCGTTTGACTGACTGCTTCATATCCAATACTAGATCAATTCTATCTTCCTGAAGAGTATTTCACCTTTGGGTGGAGGCTGTGGTAGCAGAGGCTGAGGAGGGTTTTGGAGGAGAGGGACCAGAGAGGCAGCAGACAGCTGGGCCTGCAGGAGGGAAGGAGGGGGAGGCTGGTTTGGAACACTGAATGTTGGGGGAGGTAGCGACTGCATCATGGGGGGTGCTACCTTCATCATGTTAGGAGGCTGAGGCTGGCTCTAGAAAAAGGAGACAAGAAAAAAAAAAGGAGAGGTGAGCAGAAGTCAGACGCAAAACAATTTTCACTTAAAGTGCCAATGACAACAAATACTGTAGAAAATGTTCACTGGCTGCTTGAAAGAAAATAATTCAGATATGGAATCAGGCACTCTGGCTGAAGAACTGGTGGAACCAAAAGGCCACACTGCCCCCACATTCATAAATATTAACTCAAATACCATGACAATTACATATTTCACACTGATTCAATTGGTACTGATTTGAGGGGTACTTCAAACCAAAACTCTATCCAAAGATTACTATAATCCAACACAACCTCTTAATATATATTTTTCTGTCATCCGCATTATCCCCTGTCAGATTTACTGATTTAAACATTAAGAAGTATGAGCTGTGAGGTGACTTAATGTTCCTTAGAATAAAGAAATGTATTGTTAAACCACTACAAAATTGTGGTTCTATCCGTTTGGCAATGACAGCAAACTAAAAGAAGAAGAAGCAAAAACTGCAGTTAAGAATAGATGCAACTATAGTTTAACAGGAACAGGTTAAGCAAGTCAAAGACAGACACCGAGTACGGAGAAGGACCAACAAAGTGTGTGATTCAGGGATAGGCGGTTACATTTAGTCTGTTGTCCAAAGCGGAGTGCATGTCTGAGTAGCGCAGCTGCATCCCTGGCTCAGCGTAAAGGCTGCCAAGCTGTGGAGGAGCTTGAGGTAAAGGCTGCTGCTGATGCTAGGAGGGGTTGAGAACACAACAGTCAATTAAAAACAGACAGGTACATATATATTACATATAAACACATAAACACATATATTCAGACCATCTTCACACTAAGCCCGATGAATCAAGAATCAAGTTCAACCTCTGAGTTCTCTCACCGACTGGTTCGATAGCTGAGGTAAGGTCTGGATGCGCTGGGCGTTCCACTTGAAGGGCATGTTGGGGTTGTACACAGCTTCCACTAGGACCCTGTCACCCACCTGAGGAGTCTTCCCCTTTACAGCACTAAAAAGACACAAAAACAAAGCATTACGACATCTCTATAAGTCAAACCACCTCAGAGTCAAAGGAGGCGTGGGTATCTTTAGAAACGGTCTGCCAAATAACAGGTATTGACAAAGGCATAAGAAAAAGGCAGTGTCAAAGTAATGCGTACAATAAAGAAAGGCATTTAATATATCGTTCCACCAACACTCTTACCTGAGCTGAAAGAAGACATCTTCATCTACAAAGCCAAATGTGTCATGGAGCTTGTTGACGACGCCAGTGAAGACTCGCTGCTTCTGTGGCTGCGTCTGCTGTTGATGACTTGAGCGTGGTGTTGGGTAGGACACGGTGATCTGGGCGGTCTGCTGGGGGTTGGACAAACTTAGGCTGGTAGGCAAGGAGATGGGGGGCTGAGGTAAAAGACAGAAGGAACCAAAAAAAACTGCTGCTATGAATGCACTTTGGTTGCATGTGAATCAGTAAATACCGTGACAGACATTTTGATAGCAAATCAAAACCATGAAGAAAACTGCAAGATAATCATCACGATTCAAAAAAGCTAAAATGCTTTGATCTGGTCTGCTGTGGAGATGTTTAAAATGCCCGAGATGTAAACAGATTTTAAACTAATCTCGGTGTGTTGTTTTTATCTTCTACACTTTCCCTATCGCTCAATGCATGCTGGGATAGACTTCATTCCCATGATATGTATGTATAAATGGATATACAAATATATATCGATGAGATCGAGATATATATATATATATATATATATATATATATATATATATATATATATATATATATATGGCAAATGTGTTTTTGCACATTACCTGAGAAAGAAGTGCCTGTTGAGGCTGGGGAAGCTGTGAATAAAAAGAAAACACCAAGAGTAAACATTTTGTTGACTTGATATTATAGATTTTCCCACATTGTAATAGCACAGTCTCATCACAGTTCTGTATAGCCCATGGTTGATGTGGACATGATATATTAAGTGCTATGTATACGCAGTCGTTTCAAATGATCCAGCACATTCCCATGATCTGCCTCAGGATGACTGGCTATGTTAAGAAATCTGAAGAATAAAATGAAGGGATCTCATAGACTACTCAGACGTATACTGTTGCCTCTTATTCAAACACGCGCGCAAACACACACCTCCCCCCCCCCACGTAACTCAATCTAATTGTAATCTAAACTCCCGGACTCTTATTTCATTACCTACGTCCCTGTAACGCTTTATGTTATTGCCTGTATGTCTGTCTTTGTGTCTGTTTTCCATGTTTATGTCACTATATGTATTTATTTTTTTGTCACATTGATTCACCAATAAAAAAGCAATATAAAGAAATAAAGCTCAAGGAAAAGATAGATTCCAGAAGTCAATTTAAAGAAGTGCAAAGGGATTTTACCTACAGACAGATCAAAGCTTAGGGCATTTTTTATTGACTGCTCTATGACCTAACCTGCAATTATTTCCCCAACACTTAAATGACCAGTGTGTAGAATTTAGCAGCATCTTGTGGTGAGGTTTCAAATTGCAACCAAATTAATTCCACTTCGCTCATACCTCCTTTTCAACTACGACGGCCATGTAAAAAAATGTCCATGTCATTTATGTTGTCTCGTCTAAACCAACCAACATATATTATCCAAGGCAAGTATGAGCAGAGGAATTTCCAAAATGAAACAAAGCAAAATCAGCCCATTTTTTTCACCTGATGAGGTACATTGTACAGTTGCTGTGGAGGGGGTTGCTGCTGTTGCTGCTGCTGTTGTTGTTGCTGTTGTTGTTGTTGTTGTTGTTGTTGTTGTTGCTGCTGCTGCTGCTGATACTGCTGGAGGGCTGTATTGAGCTGAGACTATATACGTTACAAAGAACATTGGACAGATAATGGTTTATTACAATGAAGAACAGCTTTAGATGTGACCACGGCCTGGAGCATAGATTGCTGAGTGTGCATAGGACTGCATCGCTGTGACTGACCTGCTGTAGTGCGGCTGCGGCAGCTGCTGCAGCCTGCTGCTGCAAGGCAGCAGTTTGCTGAGACAGCTGATAGTTTGCAGCAGATTGGTTACTGAGAGAGGCTGCAGCCATGGCTGACTGTTGAGAGTAAACAGATGGGGATGCACCCAGAAGAGATGGCTGCTGCACACCAAGAGCTGCAAACAGGTAAAACAAGTCCCTAGATTCAGAGAGGTGTGGAAAATCACAATGAATGGGCAAGGTTGGTGTAGAAATTAGATGGGGCAAATAACTACATATAATCAAAAGATGACATTAAATATTTGTATAACCGTGAGGGAGGGGATTAAACTGCCCAGACCCTCTGGTTTGCTACACTCACAATGCAGGCTATTGAGGTCAAGGGACGGTCCTGAGTGGCCCGGCTGGGACACCACTGTGGCAGCAAATTGAGTCGCCCACGGCGGGTTCTTCTGTCCCCCGAACTGGGCCATGACTCACTCACGTTAAGGGCAGTCTCTCTTCACCAGGCCAATGCTTGTCACTAGAACCATAACCAAGAAAGAAAAAAAAACATAAAATTAGGCACATTAGCAGGAAGACAAATAGATAACATGGGTAAAAGGAATCTTGATGTTTGTGTGAACCCAAATGAAAGTAATACAGTGAAATACATTTGGGGTATCAAAGATGACACGGTTGTGTTTAATTGACAAACTTGAAACTGTATCCCCATTAATCAGTGCAAAATTAAAAGTACATGAATCCCAAGCAGCTAATTTGGATTGCCCATAAACTGCCACAGTTTACTTTGCAATGCAGTAACTTGTTGTACAGAGAGACGTGTGCATTAGCAGACAAAGAAGACAGCAAAGCAACAATGGGCTCGAAAACAACGTTCAATGTAGTACCATAGCTTGATGAGAAGCGTTGGACAAAAACATAACATGTTCCATTACGTATGAACGAAACGTCTATTGTGTTGTTTACGCCGACTGGACGAGCCACAACATCTAACTAACGTTATAGATGGTCTTTAGTAAAGGTCATTACGGTACCCGTTAGAGTATTGAGTCCCTATGATTGTTCAACAATATGTTAACGATATTAGCATGACACGAAATAAGCAATTAAAAGGGAGCGATGTGACGTTGTTCGTATCCCGAGAAGACAAATTATTTATTCGAAGCACACGTACTATCAAAACATGTTAACGGTAAGCTTGATTTCAGCAATGCTCCGTAGATTAGTAACTGCTTACTCAGCAACATCGACAGGCTCAACAGCAGTGTGGCTAACGTTAGCAGCTTTAACTGACAGTGGGCTAGCTCAGGCAGCTAGCAAGTTAACATATGCGTCTGTCTACCGGCCATTGTAGTTACTGTTGTGGTAAACTAATTCGCCTTTTATCTAAGGTAACGTGTATTTATTATGACTTGGTCAACATATTTGCATTAAAGCGCTGTACGACAGATAAAACACTGGTAGCTATACATAGCTTGCTAACGCTTAGCATTAGGACGTTGTTAGCGTTGTTGCTAGATTAGCCTCGTGCTGGATTTGTTTTCCAAAGCGAGGCCCGAAGTAACGTTCGCCGTCTGTCAGTGTTTTAAAAACAATTAAGAAAATACAGCAAATATATTAAACTCTATCAAAAATTGTACTTTAAATGTCCACAATAACTAACGTATTAAAGTTTTTTATTAAAACATTGTCAACAGAGCTTGCTTACCGCTGTCCTGGCCAATGTAGACGTGAAGTGCGCATGCGCGGGGTAGATAAACTACTGTTCTCGACTGCGAGATTTAGTTCGTTTGTATAGTCGAGATTTAATGTATAGTACTTAGTTTGTATTGTCAAATAAATTGTTTCTGTCCCTATGTGCCCGTGCCTCGAGATCATGAGTAAAAAAAGATAATCGTTAAGTATGAAGTCTCAATTTAGCTTTCTTTCCTGTAACAACGGTATGTGAGTAATTCCTTTTTTCTCTGACCACGTGCGACATGTCAGGAGTCATAACTGGAGGAACAATAACTAATAAATGAAAAAAGGGAATCAACAAATAATTGCTTTCAGAATGTTAACTTTGTTTGAAACAGTGATACAGTAAATCTGAAGAATGGAGAACAAAGCACATGTATATCATACAGGTTTTGTAGGCAGTTACACAGCAAATTCCCACTTGATGAATAATTGAAGCCCAAATAATATTTTATTTAGTGTCTAGATGATGTATTAACAAGCAAAACGTTATGTTTCATAAAGTATATGGCAGCAACAGCTGAAATACCTCATAAAATCTTCATTCTGCATGGCTATAACCAAAAACGTTCACAATATTTCCATCATATGAAAATATTCTTTCAAAATATATATACTTTTAAAGAAATTAAAACATCACAACATTCACAGTCATCACAGCAGAACATTTTGACTGGCAAGAAGAATGACTGTATATTCCTTTGACTACAGGTATATTACTGTATCCCCTTCTCTTGGTAACGTGGCATACAGTATGTACACATTACAGCATGAACTCTTAACAGTATTCACACAAAATAGCAGGTCTCTCGTCTCTTTCTCATGAATGTACAATGGTATTTAGTGGAAATAATGCATGGCTGTGTTTTTACACAGTAGCATATATTTGTCTTCATTTTTGTAATTTGCGTTCCAGCTCTGAGAAAACCTTGGTATTGATTTCATCCACTTCATCTTCCACCTGGGCAAGAAGGACAATGGACAGAATGTTAAATGTGACATAAATGTTCGTAAAGACATATTTTACCAACCTTTTAATCATGCAAGTAAGTAATTGAACATTTACTGTCTAGCTTCTTTGCTCAGTTTTTAATTAAAATAAGATCACAGCACAATTTCCTGCATTTGATCATCTAAATATCAAGACAGAAACTTCTGGAAACAATCCTGTAATGAAACTATCGTGATTCTTGTCTCTCAAAATAAAATCTCTGCTCATCTACAATAACAAATCCTGCTAGAAGACTGATCTGGTTAGTCACCTGTTCCACGTTGTTTACTTCTGGGATATAAAACTGCAACATGTTCTGAATGCCGCTCTTAAGGGTAACGGTAGAACTGGGACACCCTGTACAGGAACCAACCAGCTTCAGCTGGACTGTGCCTCCCTCGAACCCCTTAAAGATGACATCGCCTCCATCCTCCTGCACTGTCGGTCTTGTGAGTGAAAGAGACCATATGAATTTGTTCAGAACAAAGCAGCCAAAAGGACAAACAGATTAACACTGTTATCTCAGCATGACTGTCATTTACTACACTGTGAAACATCATTGTGAGGAGTACTCAGCAAAGAAATATCAGAAAGGAAACATTTCATCAGGATTGAAATAACGCAATGAGATCCGATTGCTCCGACCACATTCGGAGGTGGTTTGCGACACATATTGCCAAATTATTTTAGCAGTGTGTACATGAACGTGTACTAGGCCACATTGAATGACTGCTTACTCAACTGACGTGTGTGGGTGTGTTACTCGAGAGGGTGATCCATATCAGCTTGTGTAGCTGAGGGTTACGTTGCGCCTATACATTATGAAAAGAAAACATAACAGCTTCACTCCTTCCATTCCAACCTTTCACAATAAAAGCCAGAGACATACAGGCCAAACACTTAATCAAGAGGCAACTCATCAAAATAGATTAATATATCGTGTTATAGCTTCGATCTGTCTGTGTTTTTGTTAACGGACACCTGCCTACCCATTACATTACATTACAGTCATTTAGCAGACGCTTTTATCCAAAGCGACTTACAATACCCTCAGCCCCGGCTCTGCATCTTTGCCAGGTGGCGGTGTCAGCAGTACAGTAGACAACACCCTCATGTTTTTAGTTTCATAAAATGTATCCAAATTCACGAATATGTAGGATATTACTCCTCCTTTCTCCCGAAGGTTAAAAACAACAGCGCATTCGGCCTTTGCAAACCGAAATGAAACATTTCCATTTACACTCCTATTTGGATATAGAGAACAATAAATAAAAATAAGAATAAATAAAGTAAGAGGTATAAATAACTAGAATAAGAATGGAAGTAAACATATGAACTATAAAAGAGAAGTTAGCAGGCTGTTCAGAGTGATTTCTGCTGCAGCTGCACAGTTGATTGGCAGTGGGCACAACTTATTGTCTGAAGCACTCAGTTCTGCTAAATGGACTCCTGGTTATTAGTTTTGTACCTGATTCTAGTGTCCAGAAGCTCCTTTATCATAGACACAACTTCATCATCATCTTCAGAAAAACCTACAAAAAAGAGAGGATATTTACACGGTATACAGTCAAACAGCTGTGTAACTCCAAGATGCCTACTATGGGGACTTTGCATACTCACTGCTTTCATGGTGCACTGCCCCCGTTGTTATCGGGTTGCCACTCTCAAAGAACTTAGTAATGGCCTCCAAAGCATAACGCTTAATGTCTGTCCATTCCACATCCTCATCTGTCTGATAGGAAAACAAAGTTTGCACGTGTTGATTGCCCACAAAGATGTCATAGGAACAGAAGAGACAAGCTGTACGAGGACATTTAATACTTACTTTAGTGACTGTGATGAAGTCAGGGCCATAGAACACACTTCTTACTCCTTCAATTTCAAACAGGTCCCTGAAAGAGACATGTTATCATGTTATTGTTCAACCAACATACAAAGCATACAGATGACAGCATGAAGTCATCCATGCGAGTTCATTTGGTGATAAGGTCTTCCACTTGTGCTGGCTTTTATCGACAGTGTCACTGATGATTGCACAGCTTTTTATGAAGTTGTCGTTTACGTCAAGACAAGACAAAATGTATCAGCCAACAAAAAATATATCTACACAATTCTTTCATGCAGTCAGAAACCCTGGAGCATCACATCCTGTAGTTTGCACATTATGCATTTGTCACATCTACTGTATGTTCTCTTCTACCAAACAACTCCATCACTGTCAAGAAACAACCATGAATAGCTCAATGAAGGTACTATCCATAGTTAAACTATTTTTAAAGAGAATGGAAAAGCCACACACACACATACCTCTTAAGCATATATTTCAACTTATAAACATTTTAGTTTACCAAAACATTCGAGTTATTTTGCTGAAACAATCTTTTATGAATGTGCAGCTTCTTTTTAAATAATATCTGCCTGCCTAGGGAGAATAAGTGTGCCTTTTCCATAAGTTTTTTGTTTTCTACACTATGCTTTCTTAACATGAGACACACACATTCATTCTGGTCCTGGTGCTACAGTCCAAAACTGTGATTTCTCTCTTTTAAAATGTCTATTTTATCAAATCAGAAACAGTACAATGTCAAAGTACAACCGTAAGCTTGGCCCACAACCTGGCTAAAGATGAACATCCAGCTGAGGTTGAAGTGGGAAAGTCAAGCGTCCCACTTCCTAGGACAGGTTTACCGGGGAGAAACTTCAAGCTTCTGGGGTTCGGAGTGTCTTGAGTCTGGATGGACAGCTGTCTTACTGAAAGATAGTATAAAAACAATTCCTTTGTTAAGTTTTGTATGTTTTTTCCCCTCCTTGTCTTCATTGAGCAATATGTTAGCAAAAAGATGAGTGAGTGGGTTGTATTTAGGTGTCCACACAATGGTTCCTCACTTGAGAAGTGAGAGGTTCCTGTCGCGGGCTGAGGCTGAGCTGTGCCGAAGATCTGGATCGAGCACTGTGATTGGTATGAGCTTCTGGTCGTCACTGAACACCTTGACACGTGAAAGGACATGTGTCTGTTAGTCAACATAATACTTAAACTAATTCAGTGTCTTGAAGAAGGATTGAATAGTTAGGTGGCAGTGATGGTTGAAAGCCACGTCAGTTTCTTTCGCGGTTATCTTTTGATGTAACGTTACAAGTCTACAAACTGGTGACTGGTGACATTCAAGTTTACAGTCCAAGCTAGCTAACGTTAGCAGCTAACTTATATGCTTGTGATCTGGAAAGACATAAAGACACGTGTGAAATCAAACACGACAAAAACTGAACATAACCAGACCAGCTGTGCCGATATCTCCACCTTTAACGTCAAATGATATAGATTACAGTGACAACCCGTTAACATAACCTATGTCGCAGTTTGCTACTTATCCTTAGCTTAGCTAGCTAAAAGTATTATCTCAACCACACGTCGCATGGCGTTTATATGTAATACAATCATTGCAACGTATCATATCAACAGTACAAAGTGTGTACGAACGATATGTCACAGCGGTTAAGGTTCAAACCTAAAGTTAGGCGTATTTCTTGTCCGTAACAACTGCCGAAGTGCCCATTGCATGTGCGCCGCCATTTTGTTTGTTTTGAAGATGAGGACCTCCTGTGGCGGAAAGCACATAATGCTGATCAGCGCTTTTATTTAGATATCTGTTTCTGATATTGAGCTTTCTTCAGTTAATGTCGTCAATTATACAAATTAAAATAATTTATTGGTATCAAGAGACAAACATAAGTCGAAGAAATAATACATTTTCTTAATTGTATTGTCTTTGCTCATATATTTATACTTACAGAAAAAAAATAAAAGCACGAGCCACGACAGCAGTGGTGGAAGACGTTATATATTATTTCTAGATTCTCATTATATGTATGTATATATATATAGAATGCACCTTTTGATATATATATATATATATATATATATATATATATATATATATATATATATATATATATATATATTATATCAAAAATATAGTGGAGTAGAAATAAAAATAGCATAAAATAGTAATAGTCACATATATGACTGTATATACAACTGTACTTACTGGAGTAAATGTACCTAATTACTTTCCAGCACTGGATGACAGGACAACAAAGCATTTCACATATTCAAGGCATTCCTTACACAACAAAGTAATCTGGTAGTGCGTACCAGTGGCTGACTTAATATGGAGCAATTGTTTTGAATGAAACAAACAATGTGACAGCATCAAGAAGGCCAATCCCATGTTTCCCAACATTTGTTCTGACAGGGCAAGGTGGTGCTCCAAAGGAGTGGCAGAGAAAGAGAGACTCCCATAAAAGCAAGACTGTGCTCTGAATGGTGGAAGAGCAGTGCAACTGTGTGCTTGAAGAACCTGAACGGCTGGGTTTAGTCTTTATTTTTGGTTTCAGTAGGTATGAGTCTGACTCCACGAGCAACCCCTCAAGAGGTCTACCACTGAGTGTTTTGAAGACACCTCGATTTAAGGAAACACTTTTGTAATTTGTTACTTGCCTTCTTCCCCACCAAGACATGGTGCTCTGGATTATTTTCCCAATCTCCCTCTCGCTGGTGTCCTTCCTTGGAACATGGACTGTGTAAGTTTACTAGAAATTCACACTTTCTGATTTGTCTTTAAACTGTTGAAACTATTAGAACATATGTTTTTACAAGATCAGCTGTTTTATTCTGCCACTGTCTGTGTGCTGCCAAAGCCAAGTTTAGTCTTCAACCTTGTGAACCGTCTTAAGTAAATGAATCAGTTCATCAGTATTATTCACATTTGAAAGCCTGTACTTTAAAGCTGACCATGAAGCTGTACGTGTAAGGTTTCATGACAATGTGACTCCTGATTAGCACTGTTTAACTACTTCAGGATTATCAAGATTTTGTATTTGAAATGTATATTCCTGGCTAAGGACATTGAGATTCCAGTATTGATAACACTTGGCCTTCCTTAAACAGGAAATGATGAGATGGCAGATGTGTGTTTTCCATGCTTTTATTGTACTATTTTAACTTTACGTAGGTCTTTGCTGTCTTTGAAAAGCGTATCTGTAAAAGTACAGTGAAAGCTCAGCTGGTGTTTTGAAACGGCACTCTTAAAATATGTGATCCGACTTGTTTCTCTGTCGAAAGTCGAGGACACCAGACTTTCAAGATTTGCCAGTCGGCAAACTGACGAATTCCTTCTTAATCTGCAGTATGCACATTTGTACATGTACCTGTATTCATCTTAATAATCATTTAGCTCTGTTAGCTATTAGTGAATACCTATACAGTGAGGTTTTTTCCTCATTCTGCTTTGTAATTCACTTTATTTAGAATCAATTGTTTTACCAATTGCAGGAGCTCGTTATTCAGACTCGAGTCAGATGTTCTTTCTTTTTCAGTGTCAGAGAAACATTTGGGATGGTATATATTGATGAATCAGTGTGAGTTGTATAGTGATGAATGAACACCACAAGTTAGATGCATGGTCAAAATGTCAGTGGTGCAATAAAATCATCGGAGCTTGAGGAGCAGTCAACCTCTGTTCTAACTGCGGCCATTTATTGCCACACAAGATTTTGAAGAGTTTGAAAATATATATTTAACTTCCCAGAAATCCTCATAAATTAATTGATTCAGAAAAACCAGAAAATGTTGCTTTTTTATGTTGAATTACAACACATCAATTAATTCTAACACACCAAGAGCCCGAATATTAAAAGGTCTGTCATTCTGTTTCATATTTTCAGATATGGCATGGCCTTAGCTGACAATCATGTGTGCTCTCTCAGTGACTGGTGAGTTGTCTCATTATTGTTTATAGTTGACCATCATTTTTTTGAATGTGACAGATTCTCCAGAACCTCATTCATGTGTTTTCAGGGGGAATAACCACTACTGCCAAGTGAATCTGACCGCTAGTTGTTGCTATGCTCCCACTATAAGGTGAGAATGCACCTTTTGATTGTCTTTACCAATAGAATCAAATAGGGAGGTGTAATTAATCAAACATAATATGTAATTCCAGCTCAAGTGGAAAAAACGCACCAGAAAATTCACTTTTTACAGCCACGATCAACGCTGGATCCTTTCTGTGTGAGTTGACCTGCTAAACATCGAACACATTATATCCATGATGTGAGCGATATTTGTTCTAACCATTGTGATCTCCTCTTTAGTTCTGCTGTTCTGTATCTTCCACCATGCCCATATTATGGAAAGACACACATGTCACTCCATGCTGAGCAAGTTTGCGCTTGTCTTTGGTGTGGTGGCAGCTTTGGGGGCATTCACAGCTGGAAACTGCAATGTAAGTATTGCACGTCCTGCTGAATGTGTTTGAATAAGTTTAATTGGCAGCTTTAAATTGCTATCAGAGGGCCCTTATAACCTGTGAGAGAAATTCACCTCACAGAACAGTAAGCATACTATCGTAAAATACGAACAATAAAGCTGAATAGCTTCGGTTTGCACCTGTGCTGCAACAGCAAACAAAGGTGGGTAATATTTGTTTTAGGTCACCTGTAATGATTAATTAGAGCGCAAGCACAGGCTTCTACAGCTCTTCTGCAGTTTTTAACACGATTTTCAGTAAACTGTACCATTTTTATTTGACTCATAACAAAAGTGTATCAAAGACCTAATATCAACATTTAATTGACTGATGTTAAGTAGACTATTAAACAGGAGGGAATGGGACCAGTTACCATTCACCACCCAAATGCTGAGCCAATTAAAAATAGCAATTTATCAGGTGACATAGTTGTTTTGTCTCACTCCAACTGCATGGGGTTGTTTTAATCAATAGTACAGACATTCAACACGCACATCTATCAATGTTGATCACTATATATATATATATATATATATATATATATATATATATATATATATATATATATATATATATATATATATATAACTATTCATCTGTCCACCACAGCCAGGTTACCTGGCACTGCCTCACTACCTCGGAGCTGCCCTGAGTTTCCTGTGCATCTGCTTCTACACCGTCCTGCTCACTTCGCTGACCGCAAAGTGTGTGCTGTCCGGATATGAGAAGGTGCTCTACCCGTTCCGAGTCACCTCCACTGTGGTTCAAACCATTGTCACCATCTGCTGTATCCTTTCATACATCTTGAAGCTGAAGTAATTATTTGTATTTTACACAATTCTTCCTGTTGAAGGCAGTTAGGATGAAAGGCGTTCAGTGACTTGTGAACAGACTTCGGCAGTGTAACTCTCCAGCTGTTCTATCGCACTAGTACATTCCCTTTGTGCCCTATTTGGATCCAATCTGCTGCTCTTGTTTACAATGTGGGACAGGCCACAACAATCTATGACAGAAGTAGATAAGAATCAATGGAATTTTAATCTTTCATCACTGTGTTCCTGTAACACTCAGCTTCCTACTTACATCTAGACGTCACAGTGAAACAACATGAGTGCTCCAAACTGGAGCAGGTTAGAGTTTAATGTCAAGTTTAACGGCACCCTGTCATTAGTAGGTGATATATCTCAGAATTTGGCCCCCGGTTTGAAGTGGCTCAAGACAAAATGTAGTGCATTATCTAAACACTAGACCAGGTGTGCAAGAACATTTTGTATTACAGGATAATAACATGCTTCCTTGTACTTTGTATGAAGTATTTAGGCTGTTCCTCAATGCTCCTGAACAGATCTCTCCTTGGTTCAGAAACAATTTATAAACGACAGGTTCTTACAAGTGACTAACCACAACTAACTGTTTCATACATCCTTGACCTGAAACCCTTCAGATACTGTTTTGTTTGCCCAGAATGAGTACTATTACGTTCACTTGTCGGCTGTATTTGAGTGGATGCTCAGCGCCAACCTGGAGCTGTTTGAGCTCAGCTTCGTCGTGGAGTTTTGGTTCTTCTCGTCCTTCATGCTCTCAAATCTGTTGAGCAGACGAGAGGAAGAAAAGCCTTTGATGATGACGATGTCCTGATATGAGGCTGGCCAGGGTCCAGGTGAAGCACGTGAGCTGTGACGATGGACTGAATGAGACATCTGGAAAGACACCTGTGGCTGGAGGACCAATAATTTGTTTCAGTTATTCTGCTGGAATGGATTTAAAGCTATTTATGGATCATGACCACTTTCATGCTCCCCTTTTGCCTAACTTTTCCTTATTCCAAACAGTAGTACTTATTTATTGAAACAAGCTTGTACAGCAAATGATCAAACCATACCAGTTGTATTACGCTTTTGTGAAAGCCATGTCGATGCTCTGCCAACAGAACAACTACCCTGTGTCTTACTCCCCGTTTGTTATTCGTTTCTTTGTTAGGATTCATCAGATTTTAATACAATCAACAATGAAGATTTCATTAGGTACACTAAATATGAGTCATGAAAATCTCACTGTTTGCTTCACATTAAAGTTCTTTAAGCACATGCGTAGAGCTTTGGCACTTTAAATCATGACCACCGTAAACAGAACTTGTTACGCCGTTTCGGTGCACACAAGCGGATATGTTCCCTATGATGTCAAAATATCTGGTTTGGCTGGATGACTGAGTGACAGTCAAACAAAGTAGTGACTTCACAGACGTAACAAAACCACATTTTTAGGTGTGGCACTGCTCCTCAAGCTCCGATCATTTTATTACACTGACATTTTAACCAGCATCTAACTTGTGGTGTTCATCACACTACAACTCACACTGATTCATTAATATATACCATCCCAAGTGTGCGAGTCAGAGAACAAACTAGAGTGAGGATCTCTGAAATCAATTCACCCTTAAAGTAACAAAGGACATGAAAATTGACTTCTTTTCTCAAACGAATAAATACAATATTTCGTCGCAAATTGAGACGGTTGCTGGATGTAGCTAGCGGGCTAAAGTCATATTTTTCCACATTACAGTGCTGCACTTCGGACACTGTGAAACCATAAACATCCACAAAATGAGACAATGTCGATCTGATTTTAATGCAAAGCACTTAACCTTTACTCGAAAGAAGGTAATATACATCCTGGAATTACAGATAATAAAGATACATTATGAGCAAAATCATTTCACAATGAATATCATCTTTCCTTTGCATCAACCAAGAGAGGAGTGCGACATTATCTACAGTTTTTGTTAGGAAGAAAACAGTGAAAAGCACACCTAATTCTGTCAGCATCTTTACTTTATGGTACACTGTAGAAAATGTCATCTATATGCAGAAGTCCACATGATTGACGGTAATAACAAAAAGAAAAAACAATTTGAAAAAAAAACACATTTCATTGTCTCAACGAAGTAAGTCATCTGCAATGCATACATTATAAATAAATGTAAGGGGAAGAAAAAAAAGTTAAAAAAAACTACTAAAAGCAATATTCCACAATTCCAGCATGGCTGAAACAATAAGTGGCCTTAAATCCAAACCCTATACTTTGGAGTGTGACTACAGCTTTTACAAGCCTTTAAGATACTGTAGATTCTTCAAGCTGCTGTGTCTAAAAAGCACAACTCATGCTTAACACTTCTGGATAAATCAAGTTCAAATTTGTTCTGTGAAGGGATAAGTTGCCGACCGTCTTTACCTGCGAGGCGAGAAACAGTTTTTGTAAGGAGTGAGAAGTTCAGCATGAGAAAAACACAAGGCTGTACAGTCAAGAAAGTTTTGTTGTTTTTGCGACTTCAAGCCATTTAGTACTGAAAAAAAAGCGAGGGGAGGTCACTGGTATTAATCACAGAACTCAACTCTAAAAAAGGAAATCATTTGTGTTCTCGAGTTAATGTGTGACATTTAGAGAACAAATACTCCTTTCGGGCCTCCTTCCTATTCATAACCATCATCCCACTGGTTTATCACGTTGGGGGAAGCTCCAACTGTACACACTTTAAACAATTCTCTTTTCAATAAAAAGGAAAAGACAATACAGTAGTTGACAACTCAAAAAAAAA
The DNA here is from genome assembly GCF_949748355.1 of Melanostigma gelatinosum. Taxonomy (NCBI): domain Eukaryota; kingdom Metazoa; phylum Chordata; class Actinopteri; order Perciformes; family Zoarcidae; genus Melanostigma; species Melanostigma gelatinosum. Next base: position 11,957,198 of record NC_136645.1, read on the forward strand.
AAAAAGATTATTGTGATGATGCGGTTTGGGAATGGTTTAAATCTACAGCAAGTTGAAATTGGGGTTGGAGGAGTGTTTCAAACGGAATACATGTTCTTGGTGGTGGATCCGCTCTTGCTGGATGTGTCGTCGTGTGACTGGTAGCCGATCAGGGCTTTCAGGGGGATGCTCAGGCGCTCTTTATAATTTTGCCTGTGGAAAGACAAGAAGAAGAGTGCTGTGTGAAGACAATGCAACACCAAGTGTCTCCATCTAGTGATCGGCTACAGTACTTTCCATCACTTGTGCATTACTCCCTACAGACGAGGTGACTTACCCTATCGTCATGATGGCGTCCCTGTTTTGGCATTGGCTCGTCCAGATGGCTATTTTGTCACCTTTTGGTCTGACGTTGACCACAGCTCCACACACGTCTTCACTTGCCTCATCAAACGACTCACCGACTAAACACAAGAGCTGCAAAGTACACGACACGTAACATGAATCATACTGTTGTTTTTTTTCATAAATCCCAACCGTTCAGAAGATAAAGGTTCATCGGGTCGTCTTACCGTCTCCATCCAGTAGCGGTCAAGATCATTGTGTCTCTGTTGCTTATTGAGAGTCATCAGCCATCGACCCCCGAGCTTGTTCCTGTCGTCCTCCCACATCGGCTTGATCCCATCCTGACACACAAAGTCAAAGGTTCAATACTTTAGTGAGCCATCTCTAATGCTCAAACAACTCAACAGTTTTACATGCTGCAAACACCCCACAGGTTGAAAAGGGAAGCTGTATTTTAAAAAAAAAAAAAGGCCTTACCTTAAATAAACAATAATCGCAGCCAAAGCCAAGTTTGCTTGGTTGCTGTATGTGGTTGTATAATCTGTAAGAAACACAGAATAGTGTTAAAAGCATTCCAACATGTTGACTGAAGTGATCTGCCATCATTGAGATTGATGGTACACTGAAGAGTGGATACATTTCTACACAAGCACCTCAAACTAGAAATGCTCATGCACATTTTCTATCTTAGCCAGTATTTTTAAATACTACAGATGCACATACAATGAGTGAGGTGCAGACAACAGAGGGACATGTAAACATAAAGAGTTGATGCACACTCGAGCTGCCTTCATCTGTGCTAGAAATTATTTAATGACGGATAACTTATAAAAATTCAAGAAATCCCTTCATGTATTCATGCTCATCACCATGCAAGGAAGACACCCATTTTCAAAAATACCATTCATATGAAACTCTTCACTTACACACCTATAAGTCACAAAATCATAATCACATTACAGGATTAGTAGAAAAAACACTTACGCCCAAAAGTCTTCCACTGTGTCGAATTTGGAAATGAGACGCAGGTTCTCTGTCCAGCTTTTGCTCTTGTCATTTTTAAAATACCACAGGGCCCATCTGAGAGAGGAAAAGACCAGAATCAAAACACACTCGGTATTTATAGGACTGTGGCAAAATGACTCAAGTACAATGGCAGAAAATCACAATAATTATTCTCATACAGAGGAACAGAGGAAGCCGGCCATCATCAGCACTACAAGTGCAGCCTTTGTTTGTGACGGGTGCCGTTATTCTTTCATCTATTCCCAGGAGGGAAGGGGCTAGCAGGGGAGGGATGAGGGCAAAGAGAAGACACTACCACATGTACGACTACAAAACAGCCATTAACCCCACCCACGTGTCACAAACACAGCACTGGGTTAAGAGGTCGTCTGGGAACCGGAAGGTCTACGGTTCGATCCCCGACTGGGACGTGTCACGTGTCGAAGTGTACCTGAGCAATACAATGAACCCCCGGCTCCCCGGGCGCCTGTCATTGGCAGCCCACTGCTCCCTATATACAGGGATGGGTCAAATGCAGAGAACAATTTCCCCCTTAAAGGGATAAAGATAGTATACATTCTATTCTACTCATGCCATGTAGCAACTCCACTGACACACATTGTTACACAACACAGGTGTATCATTAGTGGAAACAGAGACGAGACAGCACACAGGCGTGTGAACCCAGCAGTTTGTTTACCCGCATGTCGCGGCATGACATGGCAGACAGTAGGTCAAGTCACTGATGGATTTATTAAGGAATCATAATCCCTTCGGCGTGGGTGGCAGATGGTTTTGCCAAACACAAGTGTAGCTATTAGGGGCAGTATGACCTAAATCTCACAGTATTTCTGGGCGCTAAATCCAACCTGCACTGCATTATCAATACAATTTACAGGCAAGCCGAGGAAACATGAAGGAAAACAAATTAGTTGGTTTTAAAGAAAACTAAAACTGAACTAACATGGCATATTTTGAATTTGATGACAAAAGAAGAAAAGTTAAGTTGAATGGTTGCTGTGAGAAATAAAAACACAATGAGTCAGTTGTCCTCGAGGAGGATGAACCGATCGGGTAGCGACAGCCGCTTCTCTCTCGGCTTCTTCTTCTTCTGTGTTTATTAGCAGTTAAAACGACACGTTAGAGGTAGATTACCACCAACAAGTGGACCGAAGTCGCAGTTTATGTTTTATGTTTGTAAAATACAATTGGCTGACAGATTGCTATTGGATTTTGTAATAACTCCTAAATATTGACATCAGTATTTGCCTTAAAATTCTGTATCAGTCAGTCTTTACGTGTCAGAGTAACTGTAGGTCAACCGTTAAAACACCAGAGGATGTTGCCATTTCCTCTAAAAAACAGCCATTTCATCCATTCTCTATCTCTAAAGTAAGGAACAGCCATGTCTGGAAATAAAACCACCGGAGCATCAGCGCCATAGATATTGGTGGTTTGCTGTTGTTAGCCCATTTAATAGAATGCATATTAAAGCAGAATATTTTCCACAGCATACTGCAGGTTTTATGAAACCGAATGTGCTTATCCGACCTTCCTGCAACGGTTGGTTTCCCTTTATTTTAGTACCATATGAAAATGTTGCATGACTTGAAACTTGAAAGCGATCATCATGTCTAGTTGTGTTACAGCTCAGCAATAGAGAAGTGCAGCCGGTTCAAAGCCATCTGTAGATTCAATTTCACAAAAATAAAAGCAGATGTCACATTAATATTGCTGCATTGTCTTAAGTTTCAAGTATCTGCAAGTTGATGCTTATTAAAATGGCCGGTATGACACTGCAGTGATGGTTTGAGTTCACCGAGTTGTTTTTACTTTTAACAAGTAAGGCTACTTTATATTCTTGCTTTGAGGTAAGCAAATGTTTTTACAATCTTTCACCGGATTTATCCATCAAGCTGCAGAGTACAAACAGCAACAAGACAAGACATGTTACAACAACGTGCACTTCGTTGAGTTTATTAGGTACACCTAGCCAAAACTAATAGTCTAATACAACAGTCTTAAAATAAATCCTACCTTCATGATGGTTACAATGTTTTGGTTGAAAATGTTATGAGAGATGTTGAGTCACCTTTATCATCAGTCGGAGGCTGTAGTTTGTGAAGCTGTTGGATTGTATTTCTATCATTTTGTCTAGACCAGGGGTTCTTAACCTTTTTGACCTCGGGGCCCAACTTTTCATGTACAAAGTGTCCCGGGGCCCGTTCAAATATTAACACTACGAGTTTAACTAATTGATCTCACTCTTGGTTTGATTTGTATTCAATAACTATATTGTTACCTGTTCAACTCCACCCCTATTTTGGAGCAAAACTGCCTAAAATGACACCCAAATTAAAATGGCTGTAGCTTCTGAACCACTGACTATATGCATCAAAAGTGTCAGAAAACCTGCAGGTCATACAGAAAGAGAGCAGTGGGCCTTTGGAGTCAGTCAAAATTTAAGATTTTTGTCCGCATAAAATAAAAAAGTATCTTTCAGTATAAATAACTGCCGGTGGCTGTATCTGTACAGGTAAAGGACAGTATAGGGCTGTAACTACACTATCAGTGAACAACTGCCTCACATTTGAAGAAGATTAGACAAAGTATGACCATTCTACAGTGTTTCTTCATGAAGAGATCCAGGCGGAGCTCTAAAAGGATATTTGGAGACCCAAATGGACACATGGTACTATACATGTGTTTGCTCTGTTACTACAGGAGACATGGTCAGCATTGGAAAAGAGTTGCTCAGTCTACTCGATGAGCTTTAGGTCACCCTCCACATAGTCCAAGGAGGAGCGCGTGACGTCACAGAAAGGGGTTATGGCTTTAATGGCATCGCCCAAGGCAGCCGGCGTTTGCGGCGGGAAGGGTGGGTCAGAAAAACATTAATTTAGGGCAGATTAATCAATTTATAGGGATTTCTGTTACTTACCAACAGATTCTATGTACTTTTTGCTACAAGATACAGTGAAATCGATTTTCTGAAAGTGATGATAGACGCATGATTTTGCTAACTGAAAGCTCAAAACTGAAAGTCAACAAACTTCTCGTGTACTTAGAAATTTCGTTGACCCACCTGCATGGAGCTGCGATCGTCTGCTTCAATCGTGACTACTCGGCTGTTCCAAATAAGGTTCGGTAACAACCGTAAATGGTTTTGCGCACCCGCTCAAGTCGCGTCATTGCCGGAAACTCCGTGCCGTGCAGCGAGGCGGCGGTGGAACCCCCGTTACTCGCCTTCTCGGGCTAGTTCGTCACAATGTATGCGAGCAATGAATACAGATGTTTTGATATTATTAATCTACATTTTATAACCTTTCCATAGATACAAACCGTTTTGTTCTAGCCCGAAAAATAAATTCACAGCAGCAGAGTTACCGCGCCAGGATAGTGTGTACGCTGATATTCTACACGGATCCACTCTGGATCTGATGTCCCTATCAATACAGGTAAGACAACTAGCTCCGTCCGTAGCGCTCCTAGCGGTGAACAATATATATATATATATATATATATATATATATATAACAGAAGTTGTTTCGGCTGTGCACTGGTATGACTGTATATGAAAAATTCATATCGTATGGGAAATTGAAACCGCCCAGCCCTAGCTCTTTGGATAGTAGAGGTTGCCGACCCATGGTCCAGACCATCAATCAGGGTAGGCAACCTAACAGTAGCATCTCTGTACAATGCAGCACTGTATTAGAAAGCATTAGTTTTAGATGGGTGTACTTGAAACTGAGCATATACTTTTAAGTAATATTTCACAACACACCAGTCTTACAAAAATTCTAATCAATTCAACAAGCCTGTGCTTCCTCATCGTGAAGACCCGTTGTGAGGAAAGATAAGAAGCAACGACACCCAGCCTTCTTACCGAGACGTCCACCATTAAGCATGTTACAGTGAAAGCATCCGAATACAATTATCCCACCACAGTATGTTTAAATCAAATCTGTGCGCCTAAAACCAGAGCGGCTAAAGCGGCAGATGTGAACAACTTTCACCTCCGAAGCTGAACAAGCAGAATGGCCTAGAAGTGACTTACTCAGACAACTATTCAGCATTTCCTAACCCGACTGTACAATGCTCCTGAATAGGTCGTCACCACCACAGAACTATGACAACATTTCTAAAAGTACAATAGTGAACAACAATTACAACACCAACATGCAGAGTAGGAAGCAGAATCCTTCATCCTCTGCTTTTCATTTGAACCTCAAAACAGTTCATAGAATTGAACTGTAAATGACTTACTATCATAATGTTCTTGTCTTTGCCATGGCATCGTCAACATAACAAAAATATCCACCAGATGTCACAACATTCATTTTAATTAGGCTTAATATGGTGCTCCAAATCATTTTACTGAAAATGTATAGTTTAAAAACCTATAAATACAAAACATAAGTTACGAGGCATTTAACAGTCAACACACATCCTCAAGAGTCACTATGGAGAAGCAATGTGAATCATTTCCATCATAAAATCCAGCAGTACCCAAACATTGTGAGGAGTAAGTCTAACCACTTTAAGTTGTAATAACATTCAAACTCAGTAAATACCCATCCCCCAAAACAACAAGACTTAATGTGCTCTTCAGACTACTAACCTTATGCTCAACAGAGAAAGTAAACAGTACTAACTATTCAGTTTCACTGACTTTGACTTGCTACAGGGTATACATGGCCTTCTTTTAGACTGAAGAGCCCTCCTCCATGTTGTGTTACATTATTAGTTTCCTTCTAGAAATTAGCACCAGTCCCATCATTTATTTAAACATGTTATCGAGCAGATAGGTTACAGTATTTGTTGCAAATTTCCATTAAATCTCCATTGATGTGAAAGCTGCTGTCTGTGCGAGCACATGCACCTTGCGGTTGCAATATCCCATCAAACAGCAGCTGGTTTATTCTCACTTGTTTTGCAAGGGGTGCTTGATATACTGCTCAGGATCCACAACGACGACTGGGCTGTCAGTTTGTGGTTGTTCTTCAGGTTCAGGTGCTTTCTGCGGAGAGAAACACAAACAGCATATACTTTATTTCCATACAAAAAAATATATTAATTAAAAATCTCTCATCCCTGTATGTCTACCGATCACCACCATGAAAGCGCAGAGTTTGTACAGGTTATATGCAAAGCTGAGATGTATTTATATTTTACCTGTGATAGGAGGCTGGATGTGGCCTTGCAGTTACAGTTATGTCACAATGCAGCTTAAATATTGTCTTCTTCTGATCTAGAAGTAATTATTACATTAAATTACAGTTTTGTGAACCTGTATACCTGGTCCAGCTGAATTAATAACTTGTCATTTGCAAGAACCTTCATTATTTGAGGTGTTAATTGAAACAAATGTCATTTTATACTATTTTAGTGTATAAACTATTCGTAAAACCATCCACCTGGTAGGCCATCACATCCACGTTACAGTTATAGGGTTTTCCTCAGAGACCATAGCGCTATCACACACACACTATTAATTAAGAAGCATTCATATACACACACATCCGGTACTTTCAGTTAGGCAAGTTAACATCGCTAGCATTAGTTTTAGCAGACGTGCTAAGCTAGCTACAAGCTAGATACACACGTGTCAAGAGTATCAGACATTTAATGAATAATCGCGTGGTATGAGTATTTAAAGGTGCTGATGGTTGAATATAATCACCAAGACATTGACCCCAATATCGAAGAAGATTAAAACAAATCATCGATTGAAGTTTGAATGAACGACGTCCAGTCAGTCCCTCCCTGATAACAAAGTCAGGCACTGCCTTTCACATCCCATGCTAACAGCTAACCGCTAACGTGAACTGGGATCCACGGGAACTGACACATCTGTGAGCAGAAACACAACAATTCCCCCAATTTAATAGGTGGCGTTTTGAGGAAGCAAACTTTTATAAGAAAGTCGTTGGAATCGGTGAAGGTGTGGCTAGTCCTCTCATGCACATTAGTCGGTTTTTTTTCATCTATCTCTTTGCCTCTCTTACCGGCTCGGATGTCGCCATCTTGACTGTAGAAATGTTCTGCCCTTTCAGCGCTTCTGCGTCACACTCCAGCCACTCACTCAACTACGGAAGCCGCCGAAGTACAGTTTACCCGCGAAATGAAATGACACATCACACTCAATAAATATATTTTAAATCTAGATTGATGTAGAATGAACAAATAATGTAGAATTAAAACATGAAAGTAGGCCCAGAATCACAGGGTCGAACACAATATTCGCTGACATGGGATTCTTGTTGGCTCTTACAAATCCACCATCTGTACATAACTATATGAGAGGCACAAGACGTGTACAAGGGTCCCATATTACTGTTTGTATATGAGCAGCCTTACTGCACCCATTAATGAAAGTGACTGGAACAAGGTGCGGGGGCTTGATCTGGTTTCCAATGTCACAATCAATGCATCAGTTCCGGGAAAAGGAACCTCGTGTTTTATTTGTGTAAGATTGTCATGGCGAATGAAAGCCAACAGCTCATCCTGGTGTAATGTCAAATCAAGGCTGGTATGACAGCACATGTGATTAAAATGTACATGTGATCCCTGATTTTCCTGTTTTGTTCCTCATCATTAACCTTTCAAGGAATTTACTATAAAGAGTAAAGTGATAACTCTCTTAGATTCTTCAGATTGTGTCCATGGTGTCATCATTCAAAGCGTAGCTAAATCTAATTTCAGTATTCGAGGCCTACACTGCCCAGAACTGTGTGTGAAGACAACCACTGTGTCACTCCCTCCCTATTCATAATAGCTTACTTTGTAATGTAATTATAATTATTATATATTATATAATTGTTATCATCATTATGTTCATTATTTTGTGCCATCATTAACAGGAAACTATACTGTGCGTGTATTTTACAGTGACAATCTAGACACTCAACTCACTTCTTTGTCAATGTAATTATAAAATCGGAAGTTGCAGTACTTTACTTGAGCTTTTCCATTTGCTGCTACTTAATATGTATACCTATAGTATATCATGTATACTATGTAATTTAGCAGCTATTATTGCAATTATACTCAACTACATATATTTGATCATTATACTTACCAATTACTTCACAGATTCTTATTACTAATACATAATATAATTAGCAAAGCAATTATGATATATTAAGTGAAGAATTTATTGGTGGAAATTCACAAACTACTCAGCAGTAAATAAAGAAATCCAATATGTTTAGTGGTCCATTCAGCATTGGGACATCCAAGTATATTTTGATGCTTATATTTATGTACTTATGCACTGAAGTTTAGACTGCATGACTTTTACTTCTAATAGAGCATTTTTACACTGATACTTCTACTGATGTAAAATATCTGTGTACTTCTTGCCTTCATTCATGTTATCTAATGTAAAAAACACACCAATAAGTTACACGCCGTGCGGTACACAGATGTTAAAAGTGGGAAAAAGACAGCGCTGGTATTGGTACCCTGAGTTGAAGAATCAGAATCAGCATCAGTTGAGAAAAAGTTGGATGGATGCAACTAACAACTCTTGTCAAACTACACTTATGTAAAAAGACAGAATTGTAAAACTGCTTCTAAAAAGAAAACGTTGATTGATTCAGTATGATAGAGGGAATTCAACTTGGAATTAATCTATAGTAGAAATATAGACAAAACACTTCTCCTTCATTCTTTTCCTCCACTTATTTCTCAATATGCTTGGGTTGTGTGGTAATGGTAATACTTATGATTCGGATTTTCTTTAGATAACTTAACTCCTAAAGCCCTCTTGTGTTCATTGAAAAAAATTAATTTTTGAATAAGAAATAACTCCTAAAATAAGTTGTGTTTGTCTTGCTAAACACAGATCAGCTTGAACAAATCAGGACAAAGGAAATCATGTTCAGGTCCAAAATATAAATATGACTTTATTTCACAATCCCAAAAAGAGATTAGCCATCCACATAAGTAATGCTAAATTTAGTCTCTCCTCAAGTCTAAACTGGATATACTTTGAGCAACATACACTAATGCAGTTTCAAAATAAGCAAGATCATCCATTGTCTAAACACCATTAACAGTACAGTAAAAACAATATGGTTCACATACATATTTACACATTTTCTACAAATAAAAGTTTTTTTTTTCATTTTTGAATGCTGGTGCTAGTTCGTAGTTCCTCGTTGATACAAACACTTTCATCGTGGACTGAGTACGTCCCCCAAAGTAAATCAAAAGACTTTTTTTTTTCTACAACTTTAACTTTGTCATGTCATGTGTTCAAAAATGTTCTTTATCAAGTGACTTAAAAACGGTTTACATTCATTTCATTTTGTGAGCATGATGTGTGTTTTGATAATTGTTACACAGTTTGGTTATCCGTGGAAGACATTTTTTAAAACTCTAGATGGACATCTGCACAACAATTCGCTTTTTTACTGGTACTTGAAAAACATCATGATCAATGGTGGGAGATACCAAAGCATCTCAATCTGTTAGCCAGCAACTATCCACAGAAATTATAAAATTACCTTTGCACTGAAGCATACACCAGATCAGTGTGCATTGTATAAAAGCACCATGCCATCACTGTTCAGTATATAACCCAGTCAAGTCAATGCATGCACCTTGACATCTTGTCCTATTAGCACCAAAAGGAAGTCAAAGTGTGTGAAAGACCAAAATGTTTCTCACAGGAAACATTATACCACCAGTGTTAGTGTGAATATCAGTGATGTCGGTTGTGCTGAAATTTCATTGATGAGTTCTTGATACAAAGAGCCTCTCTTTCATGGGTAATACAAAATAAAGATCCTGATTCACCAGGAGTTCACACCAACCTCCTTATTTAGACCCTGTAAATAAAAAGCTATAATCTGTAAACAAAGTGTTCACGAGAGTCGAGCACCTGAAATCGTCTTCGGCAATTGTCTGAGTGGGATTTCATGTTTGAGTGGTTTTTCAACAAAAGCAGAGAGGAGGATATAGAAGAAATAACTATTCAGCATCGGCGGACACATTTTTGTATTCAAATCCAGAGTATGGACATAAAAACTGCTAATATGCTGTTGACATACGTGACACTTTGTGATTTCTGGGAAAGACGGAGGTCTTATTAGCACCATCAACATTTTTTCTGAAATCCTATAATCACACTTGTGCCCTATGAAATCATTTTTGAATTCCTTTTCCAGAAGGTGAACATAAGTTAAGTGCCAAAAATGATAAGCACTTCATTGTTGTAGCATTTCATGATTCCTCATTATGTTACATTTTGAATTCCATTAGATATGTATGCCATTTTCAATCAAATGGATGAAAACCAAATAAATGCAGAAATACTGTAAAAATAAAAACATGTTCATGCTAAACTGTCATATACTGTATATCTCTATCTGTACATACATAATCAGGCCTACGGATTGGGACCTTTTTCAAGTTAAGTTTAGGAAAATAAAAAAGTGCTTCTTACTGTAATATGCCATACATATCTGTGGATAAAAGACAAACCATCAGGACATAGAGAAATAAAAACAAAAAAAACAAGTGTGTTTCTTTCATCGGCTGCCAACAGAAGTCGGAGGCAGTAGGAGAAGAAGCACAATGCTACATGTGACAATCTGTAGTAAATATATGCACAATATTAGTCTTGCTTTCTACATTATGTGATGTAATGATGTCTAACAGAGAGGTTACAGTAAGAATGGCACCGACGTAAAAGCCAATGAGATGCATCTCATGAAAAGCAAACTATTGGCTGAAATAAAGAGAACAGTCCTACTGTACAACATAAATTCTGAGCATCAACACATAATGCAGGTTATCATAGAAATCTTGCAGTAAACAGGCTTACACCAGGAATTAAATAGAAATCGTTATGATCAGAATAAATAATCACCTTTTTTGTTCTTAATCATGTGTATAAAACCAGATTAAAAACATTTTAAAAAATGCTTCAAAGCACCATCTGTTTACAATAAAAACACAGAAACTCACAGTTAAAAAGCCAACACAACTTTGGTCTTCCTCATCACTTTGAAAGCAGAGATGAAGAAGGGCAAAGCCAACAAACAGAATCTAAAAAAGCACAATGAAAACGATGTAAAAATGAGAGTAGCAGTTTGAAGTTGACTGAGGTAAGGCAGAAGCACAGGGTGTAGGAGTTTTCTCTCTCCGTGTGTGTGTGTGTGTGTGTGTAAAACATGTTGACTAAGTCCATCGGTTGTAGGGGCCCGTCACCTGGGTAAGAGCATAAGGGGATACGGTGATGACACCGTCCCTCTGGAGAGTCCACGCTTGCCGTGTGGGGACATTCATGATCCTCCTCGTCTCCTCCGCCTCCTCCCCCGTTTCTCCCTGTAGCTCCCCACCTCCAGCTCCGTTGTTCCCCCCACATTTGCCCAGGCAGTCCTCCATCCTTAACCTCTCAGCCTCCTCCTCCCGTTCCCGTTCCCGCTTGGCCATTTTGGCGTCCCACATAGCCATCCCGTGACCTGGTTCATTTAGAGACTTGTGCTGGTAGAAGACCAGGGAGATGCGGGTGGGGTGGCTGCGGTTTGGCCTGAGGATAGGGGTGGTGGCGTGGAGCTCCCGCCGTGCACACTCTATCAGGATGGAACCGTGTGACGGGGCCACGGCGACTCCGCCTATGTTTCGGTCAAGGAAGTTGTGCTCGCTGTCTGACCACACCTCTTCCTGCTTCAGTTCCTCTGGTTCAAGCGGGGGAGTTTGTGGGGGAAGGGGGCGAGATGAGAGCGGAGGAAGGCCATGACCCCTGACCTCTGACGCGACATCTTCTGCAGCCCTGTGGAGTCCGTTGAGCCTGCTGAAGAGGCCCTCAGAGGTAGGTCTGGGGGAGAAGGAGGAGCGAGGAGGAGCACTCCCACTGGGGGAGGGTCTGAGCAGAGGAGAGCAGTGCACCTCGTTGGGCTCAGTTTTAAAAGTATGAGGGTAGTCACTAAGGGCATTATGTGGAGATCTACGAACACTCTGGTCACCAGATGTTGGAGAATAACCATTCATGCCGTCACTCATTGTCTTATAATTAAGAGCTGAGCCATTCTGTCCAAACTGGAGGCCAGGCAGGCCGTGGTGGTTGGGGGAGATGACCTCCTTCTGTGGGGTGACCTCTGCACCCAGAGTGGGGTAGCTGCTGGTGCTCTGGTTGTAAGTGCTGGGTTGATTCCCCTGAGGAGGGTACCGTCCAATGCTGGCAGGTCTGGGTGGAAGTCTGTATGAGCTGTAGAAGCCCTGTGGCTCTGTTTTGGCATAGAAAATACACGTATTTCTAAAACGCTGATGACAACAAGAAACATTTATGCTTTCTGACCTCCACGTATTACTGATTATAATAGATTAATAACAGGACAAGAGACTTGGATTTACTACCTTTTTTGGGGGTTTCGCTTTTCACTTTCCCAGGAGTGAGAGGAGTCAGCCCAAGCTTCTTCTCCAGTTTCTCTGCTTGAGCCTTCAGATGAGCTTCTTGCCTTATCTTCCGGGCTGATTTCACTGGCTCGGCCAGTAGACGCACCTGACAGATACAAAAAAAAGAAAATCAATGGTTGAAAACATGACACATGTTTTAATGTTGTTATACATCAACTTTTGCAGCAAAGGACTCAAACCACGGATGGTGCAGTCAGAAAGAAAAGAAAAACAACATTGAAAAAATAAATAAGCGCTGCTTGCTGCTCACTCACCTCTCGGGGAAAAGCAGACAGAACTTGCAGAGCACCACTTCGGATTTTGGCCCACTGGGTGCCAACCTGACCAAACTCATCCCTCTCAGACATCCTGTAAAGTGGCAGAACATGGAGCTGCTCATCTTCTGGTATGTTACGCACTGCACGGTTATCTTCCTTGGTTAAAGTGCAAACCTGGAAAAAGGACAAAGACAAAAGGCAAGTTGTTCAACGTAACAGTCGGCCGATCAATACCTTCAGAGATGGACACATGGAATACAAGTATAAGGCATAGCGTCACACTTGTAGCTTGCTTACCACAGTGCTGCCGTTATTCATGTTGTGAGTGTCCTTGTGCGCGTGGGCACAGAAATCCACACAGGCTGTAACCCCAGAAAAAGGACGTCCCTCCCTCACGCCCAGCCGGCAGTCATTCCCTGCCGCCTCATTTTCCACCTATTAGAGACACAAGAACAACTTGGTTTGTGTAATTTGAGAACAATGAGAGGACAATAAACATCATTTATATTGGAACTACATTAATAATAGCCCAAAGACAGCTATGGATCATCAGGTAAGTGTGGCAGCTGTTTAATGTTCCATACCTGGTTTTGGAAGGCCTCAGGAGCCAGTCGTTTGTAGAGCGGTGCGAGGTCAGTGGCAAGATTCTGAAGGTTGCTCTCTATCTTCTCCTCCTAAAAGTAATGGGCAGATTCAACAGTTTTGGGGTGAGCATCTTATTAAAAAAACATACAGGTGAGATTGTCATAGCCAACATAAGCCACTCGGCTGAATTCTGCCTTTATCCCAGATAAATAGCAAGCACACTGATTACACACAACATTTCCTCTCACATCACTATAAAAACAACGGAAAGAAATAGAAGAGATTGTAATAGATGATCTCCTCTAGGATTTTTTTTGAAGATGACCACTCCCTCACCTCCTCCCGGTCGTCTCCATGCAGGCGGAACTTGCGGGGCACTTTGCTGCGGGCAAACTTACAGCCATTGAAGTACATACTCCAGGAGCATCCAAAGGAAAATGAAGCTCCGCATGTGTCTTGGTCCAAACCCTGGCATGCACACGTACGACTGCGGAGATGGAGTGGCGGGAGGAAGATAAAGAAACAAACAAAGCTGGGAGGAAAAATGATTATTGCAAAACAAAGGAAGAAGTACTCACTCTTCATTCAGGGCACAGCGACGGCTGGTGGGGGAGCCGTGTTTAAAGAGGGTCTGTGTGAGCTCCTGGTACAGATTATCTGCCACCGGTCGAGGGATCCCCTCCCACGCCAGAATGAGGATCACCAACACGGCAGTGTCACAGTAGTGCCCTGGCCTCCGGCGGACCAGACACAGCAGCTTCTCCTGTTCACCGCCGCGCCGGATCACCTGTCAGACGATTGTCACACACAAAACAAACAGATGAACGTTAGCGCTGTAACAAGCATTGTTTTCATACAATATCACAAAATGATGGATACCTACGGGGTAAAGGGTTCGAAGCACTGTGATTCTAGAGAATAGTTGGAAAATATGTGTTGGTTTTTAAGGTTTTGGTGAGGGTAAGAATCTGGGAGTGACTTTCATATCTCTGCCCCTAAATATACTGTGGTGGGATCCACAAGAACACTTCAATGTACAGAGGACATATTCAGGACATTTAGGGTGAACTACCATGAACACCAGCTACCTACCCATTTAGCTATCGGACACCCCTGGGAGCTCTTTCCTTCTTTCCCAGTGTAAACAACAACTTCCAGCCTTACTGCAGTTCCTTTGGCACCATATCTGTAACACACGTAAGTTTATAACTATCAGCGCTATTGATCACAGAGCACATACCAGTAACAACACATATTTTAACTTTACATTGCTACCCATACCTGAGGGCAGTTGACAATACATACATCCATTTGATCAAATTACTGACTAAAAAGACATTTGTCATTGAAACGCTCAATGACTGCAGAATGACACTTTTTCAGTTTTGTGTGGTTGCGGACAGACTGCGATGGATCTCAAGATGTTTTAAAAAGGCTGTCATCTTGTCTCAGCTCAAAGGGTTTCCTGTTTCAACATGTGTGCTTCCTTTTATCGACAGACTCTTTGGCTGTGACTCAGCCCCATTCCACCGAGCCCGAGGTCGACTAGTAGCCTCTCAGCATATGTGGTAGAAAACACACCCACATATACACGGTGTAAACAGAGTGGAAGTAGTCACTCTACCTGTCCTCCATCAGCTCCCTCACTGCAGGAACACTAGGTCCTGCCCCAAGGTGGGTGTAGTAAGGGCCTTCCTCCTTCTCAATGATCTGGTCTGTGGGGGGAAAAAAGGAACATCTATTGGATATCATAGCAACTTGTGTAGAACTTTTTCTTCAAAAACTGATGTGATGCTGGCATATTTTGGATTAAAAACTGATGCTCTTGATAAATCAGATTAACGTAAATGTCATATACACAGTAAATGTAGCTGGATCTCAGTTCAGGGCTTAACAAAGCATCCCAAAGCCTCCTCCAAATATGGCAGAGAAACGTGGCCTCCTTTTGCTTGAATTGGCCCTTGAATTAGGACACAGCTTGTGTGTGTGTGTGTGTGTGTGTGTGAGTGTGTTTGCATCAGACAGAGAGAAACAGAAAATATCAGTTTGAGGACTTCCACGCTGGATTTAGTCACAATGTGGATAATGGCACATGTGATACCAATGCAGACGCTACACACCTAAACAAATCTTAAGTAGCACCAACTCACCCACACATTCACAGGATGGAAGATCAGCCAGTTTTTTGGAAGGCGTGTTGAGCAAGTTCTTGATCGGGGTATCCAGAAAACTCATAGGAGACTCCAGAAAGCTGTTGACGCTGTTCTTGGATGGAGTTGATTCTGCAGAGCGGCCCAGATCCCCATCAGCAGCTGTGGACAGGACAGTGACAGGTCCTGTTCTCTCCAGCTTGTAGTAGCCCTGCTGGCTTGGAGGAGGGGACTGATGACCCCCTGAGAAGCCATTAGCCAGGCTGTGGTGACCAGCGGTGTGGCTGAGGAAAGCGGTATTAGCTGGGTTGGTTTTAGGGTCAGCACCGTGCTGCAGCCCACCACAGGGCTGCGCTACCTGAGTTAACAAACGCCTTTCACACTCCTGCCCCGGTCCTGCAGCATGGCCATTGCATTGATTGTGTTGGTGGAGTGGACCATTCGAAAGGGACCATGGAGGGTGTTCTTGACCGAGAGTGTGGTTGATCCTTGTGAGAGTGTTGTAGTTCTGAGTCTGCGGCCCTAAGAGGGCGGCGCTGTGAGCGTTACTGTGATGGATGAGTTGTCTCCTTTCCTCCTGAGCCTCAGCCAAGTATCTCTTCAGGTCAATTTGAGCTTGAGGCAGAAACAGGTTCCTCTTGTGGTGAAGGCCTGATTTCCCCTGCGGTTGAACCTTCTGGCCTCTGCTCCTGTGGGCCGTCTCTCCATTTGGCGTGCGTTTTGAGAGGGGGGTCCTGCAGTTGACCCCCTCATTAGGTCCATCACTTTTCTTCTTCCTGGGCTTGGCGGGCGTCGCCCTTGTTTTTTTCACAGGGGGCTTTTTCTTACTGGTTGTTAGCTGGGAGTTGTAGTTGTATTTAATGGCCGACACAGGTGTTCCTTTTGGAGGGTTGTTCTCTGACTGCTGGCTGTGTCGAGACTGGATGATGAAGGCCAGGTCTGCCAGCTGAGCTGCCACCTCCTCCTCCTCTCTGTTTCTCCTCGCTTTACCAATAACCCTGTCTCTGTCCTCCCCAAACAAGCGCTCATGATCTTTACTGAACTTCATGTCACTGGGATATTTATAGCTGCATTCCGACTTGATGACATGAGAACTTAAGCCCGGCTCTGTCCTCCTGCAGGGTGCTTTATCACTGTTTGAGCTGGCTTCTAAGAGGTCCTGCAGCGACAGCTTCGTGTTAGAGCTTGACCCCTGGGAGCGCTGGATGACGTTCCCTTGCCTGGCCACAGGGGGGCGTATGACTGACGTCTGGTGCAGTGGTGAGCTGATGACTGAGACTTTGTTGTAGCGGATGGCTGCTGTGGGTTTGGCTTCTTGCAGGCTTGTATTTGCATTGGAAGTTGAAAATGGGGCAGGAGTAGAAATGGGATGTTCACACTTACTTTCAACTTTAATGGACCCTGGGGTGCTCTGAGGTATAGCTGCCAGTTGAGTCAAGGCCTCAATAGCAATAGCCTGATCAAAACTAAGATTTCTTCTCTCTGCCAAGGACTGCACGCTTGGTTGAAAAACGCTTGGAGGAGGTTCACTTTTGATAGGCTGGGGAGTCCTTTGCAGGCTCACAGGAGTGCTTTTCTGACACGAGTCATTCTTTAAGTCCTCCGGCTCTTTTTTGACAAAGTAAAAATCTGGCGGCTCTGTTTTGATGGAGCACAGAATGGAAGAACGTGAGCTGAAAAGTTTCTCTTCCAGGCCCTGCCTCTCTGTGACAGAGAGGCACACCACGGCGGCCAGCGTGGACAACGGGTCTTCGCAGACCTCCTCTTCATCACTCAGCTGTGTGGTGGCCTGTTCAGTGATCCACATCCACGGCTCCTCCAGTTTGATCTTCTTCAGTGGAACTGACATGTCGTCCGGAGGAGTCTTGGGTCCATTCTCAGGGCAGTCTTTAGGGATTGCAGCGATGATACTCCTTTGAGGCTCCGATGCAATCGTTGTCCTTTTATATGCAGACTTCAGATCAGAGTGTGACCCAGTGGTCATATTAGCACCGTTAGGTTTTGTTAGGTTCTCAGCAGAACCATTCGGAAAAGTCACAGAAGAGCATACGTGTTGGTGAAGTGCAATGCTGGTCACCTCCAGCCCGGGCTCTCTTTTAACAAGTGCCGGCCGTCCGCCTTGGTCCATGGCCAGGTTGTGGGTGAGCGAGTGGGTAATTGTGGGAGCTTGTGTGTGAGGTATGTGGCCTTCCTCCCCCTCATCTTCCTCCACTGCCGTGTGGGTGTCATCCATCTGCGCTTTGCCTTTGCCATTTACCGACCCACTTTCAGGAACCACCTGAGACACAGAAACAGAGAGAAAGAGAGGAACAAAAGGAGAGAAGTGACTCAACAAGCTCTGGCAGTATACAGTGATTCGGCTTGTTCCTAAACAGTCACGGCTAACAGCACAACAGATTGCCTCCCAGCATGGCATGAGCATCTGCTGCAGCCACTATCGAGTCTGTGGAAAATAGTATTGCCTGTGAAAACAAAGAATCTGCTTTCTATAAATCGCGTCCGAAACCAATCTGGAAACAGAGCAAACTAAAAGTTAAATTGTGTGAGTTCACAGTCGAGGGTTCAATCGGGACCAAATTCCTGCATGAGCTGTGGAGTGTTGACAGCCACGGACCCACAGGTAGCCGAGAGCCAACGAGTGAACATTTGCAGTCACGGACTGTTTTTGATTACGCCACTGCCAGTGGGTCACTGAGGGCATGTGTGCAGCGCGTATGCACATGTTGTGTGTGTGTGTGTGCCGGGTTTGTAGCCGTGTTTCTGGACATGCGTGCGTGCATGTGTATGCAAGCACATGGGATTATTAACACACACACCCTGCCATGTTAACCAATAGGCATTGTTGAGTGAGTGATTAACCCACCCAGGGTCTTATCTAGACACAGTGCAGCTTGACCCTTTGGCTAATAAGGATTCCGACTGCCAGCAGAGCTACGACCATCCAAAGGTCCACAGTATTGACATATTGACTGCCTCCAAAAGCCATGTTGTAAACACACTCACACAGACTTTCTTAAGTGCAGACAGTCATAACTCCATGAATAGGAATACAATCCATTGATTTGGGGAGAAAATGAAGTTAAGGCAGTTTATTTTGATATTTTAAATCTGGCATATATTAGTAAAAGCCTTCTTTATTCTTTATCATCTCGAGTGAGCATATGATCAACTGAAGTCAAGTACAGCTGCTTCTTATTTTAGGAGTTAACCCCGCATCACATTCAGAATAGAAGCCCTCAGCAGTGGAAGACTGATTAAAATGTTGCAGCGTGACAAAGATTAAAAAAACACTGCATCATGTGCCCAGACTCAGCAAAAGGATCTTAAACTTGTTTGCAGGAGCTGGAGGATACTTGTGCATTTATGTGAGCTGTGTGTACTGTTGATATTAATGTGTGTGTCTGTGTGTGTGTGTGTGTGTGTGTGTGTGAGGACTCCCATTTTCCTACTAATTAACGAGCGCAACTGCAGAACAGCTGGAGATTTGTTCTTTATCACTGTTTACTTGGCATAAACAGCCATTAAACTCCATCATTGCCTCTGTTTTGATGCATTTTACAGCGGGAGATGTGCACTTCAAGTTGACAAAAGTAAGCAGCAACGGCGCTTCAATAGAAACCAGACTCCTGTGAACCCACAGACCAAACTGAAAACATTTCATCAGTTTCATGTGCTCCATTCAACTGTTCTCTTTATTTCTGTCAGACATGGGTGCTGGGCTCGGTCCAGCTTCTGAGACGTCACGGATAAAATGGTAACAGTGTGTCTGACTTTCACGTATTTACAGTGAAAACAGAATCGAGCCTTGTGACATCCCACATGTGATGGCTGCTGAGAAAGAGCATGATCAGTCATTCATGAGTGAGAAGGCAGTGACAAATAGGAGACGAAGCAGTCTTCCAGAGCTAAACGCATTCAATTAAAAATGGAAAATAAAAGGTGTCAAAGGCAGCTCTGAGTTCTAAGAGGGTCGACACTGAGCAATCTCCTGCATCGGGTGTTTGAAGACGCTTGTTAGTTGCCTTAAGAAGGTCTGTTGCTGTTGCTGTGTTTTCATGGTAAAGGAAAGAGAGTGAAGAGAGCAAAAAAGCAGCAAGTGTTCAATCTGTTTCAGACAATTTAAGCCAATGTCAATCGAAAAATGTCATTATCTTCATCGTCTGCAATGATTTCCGGTCTTTTTTCTGACAATCTATAAAATCTGCAGATGAAAGCCCTTCTTTGACGATGTGAGATTGGCACTGGTGAGCCTGGTGTTTACCCCTTGATGGCTGAGATAGATGGAAATGTTTCTCATATTTCATGTTTCTAATATTTCAGCATGGCACCACTTTGTGTATGCTCTTGGCCAGTTGTCCACAGGAATGCAAAGCACATTGCCAAAAGCTGTTCCTTAAAACAATGTTAAAGAGGTGTAGGGAGGATTTAACATTAGGCAGAGGTTCAACTGCAGTGACCATCGAGCTGTTCATGGTTAATAATATAATGGGATTAGACATGATTAGTACGGTGCACCCAATGTATCACCGAGTCATTGCACTGATGTGATATTCGCGATCCCTCTCTGATTCCTCCCCAGTCCACCATCTGTCAGGGCTGTGCCGTATTACTAGAAACACGCTGCTGATGCAACAGATAGCTGGAGCTCAGGCTGAGGCAATACTGAAGATGCCAATGCAACAGGAGGAAGATAGCCGCTCCACACAGCCTGTGGAAACAGACAACCGCGATGTTCAAATGAACGAGTGGGAGGAAGAGTGAAAAAGATGGGGAGCAGGGAGCAGGGAGAGGGAGAGGGAGAGGGAGAGGGAGAGGGAGAGGGAGAGGGAGAGGGAGAGGGGCGGGGAAAAGGCAGTGTGTGTCTGTCACAATAAACTGCTTTCAATGACAAAGCAGCTCTGGACAGCTTCCAGCACTGCACCAGGCACACGCGTGTCTCTCTGCATGCATTTGCATGTGTGCAAATGTGCAGCTCCTTTGTGCATCCAAGTCTTCACGATACGAAGCTGACCTCAAAGAACAGCCCCTGTTTTTAGTCATGTTACATTTTGAAAACAAAAAGCCTAATGCGGGATGTACATGCAGAGTCATGTGCTCTCATTTAGCCTGGGTCTGTGATGTGTTCGGGGCTGCGCGTCTTTGTGTTGTGAGTTTGTTGTGTCTTCGTAAAATCACTCACACAGCGCTGTGCTTATAGTTTTAAACGCAAACACAGTTTTCTTCTTTTAGACAAACCCGTATTACATTATATTACATTACAGTATCCAACGGCTGAGCTCTGAACATCAACAAAACACATGTTAGAGTAGCCGTAGCCAAGGGCGAGTGCTTTACACACAAACAGGCGTTCAGAGACCTGCCCTGGCAACAGAAGTGTAACCGTCGCTTGAACTCTCTCTCTGGATCTCCAAGGAAGCTCAAAGGAGTGTGTATCTACTCTTCCCGCAACAACACAGACATACAAACACACTCGCACACACACATAAACATGTCTAGTCCAATAAAGAGAGTGCTCGGAATTCATCAAATAAATTTGGAGCGATTCAGAGTAACCTTCAGCTGCTGTTCGCTTTCATGGCTGTGCAGAAATATTACGCCGCTAGGATCCTCACCTCACAACACTCTCAGAAACGATACACAGAGAGAAGCATGCTTCCTTCCTGGCTGAGGGTGTAAGTAGTGGTTTAGGTATGTTTCTCTATACACGTGAGAATTTCCTTCATTCATTGAGTGAGCGTTTCCTGTCTGCGCTGAGCTCAATGTCACATAGTGAACACAGAAAACACACTACATTAAACAGAGAACAAGAACTTATAGGTGGCAATAAAACAAATACACTTGAAAGACCTGTCTCCCAGTACACCAGTATGAATTAGAGCTTAATTAACGGTAAAATGAGACGGATTAAGACAGTAACAGAGGGATCTTTCCTCCAAACCACACAATAATATCCTCGCTAGTGCAGTCCAACTAGTAAAGCCTGCCAAACTACAAGTTACGACCCACGGCTCACAAGCACTCCACTTCTCTGCTAAGCAGTCAGCAAACAGCAGGTGCAGAAATATGGCTGTCCAAAGCCCTGCACCAAAGAAAAGGGGAAGCAAAGGGGGCTCTTCATACGGCATAAGAGCTCAAAAAGACATGCGACAGGGAGAGAGAAGAGCGATGGCTGTTACCGTGGAAACTGACCTCTTTATTGCTGACTTTGTTGTCACATCCTTTAAACCCACCTGGAAAAGACAAGCCAAACACTCACATACAGAAGCCCCGGGTCCTCGGTGACTGAGTAGGAACAATAACAACACCAGCTTCCAAAATAAAGCACTCCAATCAGCTAAATCCAGCGTGGCACAGAGAGAGAGAGAGAGAGAGAGAGGCAACGGAGGACAACGTCTAGATGAGCGCCACTGTAGCTCAGCCATCTGCAGCGAGACAATAGACCCCGGGGCTGCCTTTACCTTGTCTGTCCTCGGAGGAAGCCCCTCCGGTTTAGGCAGCATATCCCTAAAAGGTATTGGTGGCCATCTTGCTTTGCCTTCCTTCAGCCTCAAAAGAAAAACGCTGGCTACAGTAGCCGTGCGCAGGGCGAGCTCCTGGGTGTCATGACTGGTGCGACTGTGAGTCGCTGTAGCAAAGTGCTGCTACAGCAGACATGCACACACGCAGACATTTAGACACACACACACACACACACATGGGATGCCTTTTGCAGACGCAGACAGAGCCTCATCAGCCAATGGCGTGAGGACCTTTGTGGCTTGTAAATTATCTTCCATGCCTAGACTCTCCTAAACAAAGGATCCCCTATGTGGGCTTTTTACTCCAGCCCTACACACATGGATTGGTGGCAAGCTGTGGAACGGATACTGCACACATGCTGGATCTGGATCACAGGAAAACAATTCCATCACCGCTGAGATATTAACCCCTGAAGCAGCTCACCACACTGCTGTTGGGCTCTTGGTGATTTTCAGTCACGTGACCTATTATCTATTATACTGAATATTTTTGCAGCGCATCTAATTTCTAGACGATCTAGATTCTAGACGTTTTGGAATACTGTGGCAGGAAAGAGGATGTTGACAACATCCACACGGTCTCAACAACCCTTTCCCCTCATTCTCGCTCATCCAACCCAAAGCGTTTTTTCTCCTTCGAAGCAATTCCCTGAGAATAAGCCGTGGCTGGAGAAAAAAAACAAGGCGACAGAAAGCAAAAGACAAAGAGAGAAAAATGTTATGAGAGAGTAAAGCACCCCCCCCCCCCCCCCCTTTTAAAGGCAACCATGTGGCCAAGACGCCGAGGTCATACTGGGACAAGGAAACATGAAGGCAGCCTGAGCCGGTGCCTGTCGGCAACACTCTAGTAAACCCACCTCAGAAGAGTGTTTGATAATGGGAGCAGAGAGTGTGCGGCTTAATCCATACACAACAATGAGAGCTACATCAACGTAGGCTTCATGCAATAAGCATGCAAATATCAGGATGAATGAATAGACAAACAAGTCATGGTGGAAGATGAAGTCATTATTAAGGGATTCAACAATAAGCCACGTCTAAAGGTATTCATAAGCACGTTACACGCAATATGCCTTGTGGTCGCCAATATAGCACATGATCACATGCATTTCTAAAGCCAATAGGTTGAGTCCTCTGTGACAACATTAACATACTTAATTCATGAATATGTATATTTCCACACCATATTAACATTTAACTACAATGTTTTAATGCTTAGATTTGGATGTTTGTATCTGTTACTATCCCACTGCAGAGTTCAACAGTCAGTCAGTTAGACGCTCATGACTTATCATAGTCACACTCCTGCACGCTGTGGCGTCACGTATCTGTAGCCTCACATTATCTTGATTTAGAACTCCAAACAGGCTGTGTTCAGATTTGATATCGTTTGCTCAGTGTTAGCAGTAAGCTCATGCTTTAGTGTACATCTACGGTTAGCATCAGAAACAAGTAATATTCAACAGAAGTCATGTACTCCAACAGTAATAATCACATGTGTCCTGACACACTGTAAAACAAACACTGATGCAGACTAAATACTTGAAATATACACAAGGCATGTGTGTGGTGTGCTGGAGCAAACTTCATCAACCACAAAATAATCTTTCCCAAGCACTGTGAGTAACAGAAAACCTCAGTCCACATGACAAAAACATATTCTCAGCTTTAAAAAAAATCCCAATGGGGATCAGTGCCTGCAGATTGAGCATTTATATGACCAACCCATGTGGACATACGCTAGCTTTTACTGTCGTTTAACCCTGAACTGGACAGAATAAATGTATATGGACACCTGTCAAATCAATGTGTAAATATAAGAGCATTTCACTACCATTTACATGTGCCAAAATATGCATCATTTAGAATAATGAGTCACGCTTACCAAATTGAGGAGAGCCATATCTGGGTTAAATTAGATATTGTCAGATACATCGTGGCAGTTACAGTTGAGCTCTCCTCTGAATTGGAATGGCTCAGGTAGTCTGACAGGTTTGACACTTGTGGCAAAGTCTACCAACTGTCAAACAGGTTATACCAACCTCAACAATAAAGCAAGCCTGTATAAGATACACCTCAACCACTAGCATGACCTAGTAACATAAATAAGTTGCACTGTGCGTCTCTGTCTTCACAACAGTCCTTCTCCTGCAGCCACTCCGTTCCTGCGTCCAAAAAATACTCCGCAACTACTTACAATATTGCACCGCACCCTTCATTTTCAGCTCTTTAAGTGTCCCACGTGTTTTTTTCCCCTTTAATAAGCTACCCAGCTCTCGTTAGGAACAAGTAGTCTGGACATTAATCATCCTAAGCTACAGCAAGTGAGGTAAAGAAAGTTGCTCTGCACCACAGTCGTAAACTGTCTCTGACACATCTGGAGTCTGACCCGTTGGAGACCGGCCCGGTGATGGAGCTGTGCCAAGCGCGATTATTGCCAATAAGTTGTCATTACGGCCATTACCGCTGACGCTAATATAAACTTGTCTCTCATTAGCATGGAAAAGTGACACGTCTTTGATGAAAGGCAGTAGTTTGGGAGTTTCTCGTCTTCTTTGTGTAAGTTGTGACTTTCTACCGTCAGTGAAAGATAACGGAGGTCATCGTGGTAACAACCGTAGGGGAAAACATAGCTCTGCGCTTGTACTCGTCCCCATGTTGCTCATCTAGTCCACTCGTGCACAATCTCTCACACAATCACACAGATTCAAACTCGCGATGCATCGATACCGAAATCAGTCCGACACTGACTCAAGTACCTGGAGCGGGTACCAGTGAAAACAGGGGCGACTTAAGACTGCGACTAAATGTCTGCACAACAGCTTTCTGCACACGGCATGTTCTCTGCTTCCTCAACAAACACACATGAATACAAATGCAGGTTTGTAGCTTTCACACTTCCTGTATTGACAGTTTGTAACCCTTGGGGGGGGGGGGGGGGGGGGATTACAGACCCCCAACACCACACCCTAAACCCACACGGACTGGATGGTCAGCATGAGGGGAAGACACCTCAGCATAGGCCAGGAGAGGAGGGAGGGATTTCAAAACCCGTATATGCATCGACCTAATGTCCTATTTAGTCTTGTGTGTGTACTATCCATGTCTTTACCTGCTGATTTTGTTCAGCATAAGACAATAATCTGTACAAACACACACTGAAGTATTAACTCTTATCATAGCTCTGTGGTTTTGAGTTTGGGACGAGCTTAGCTGTGGCTAAATATGTGTTTCACCTTGAGAAGGACACGAGGAGGAAGGGGAGCGGGTCCATCGGTTTTAGTAAACACTGACACAAACCGTCACTGACCCAAATACACACACACACACACACACACACACACACACACACACACACACACACACACACACACACACACACACACACACACACACACACACAAACACTATGCAGGCAGAGCAGCATGGGGGCCCCAGATCCTCTCACAATGAGACAGGAAAGGGCTTACTTAAGGTTGCGCTATAAAACATGCTGAGTAGGCATGTTGGCCATATGACTGCACGTGTGTGCATGCTCTCACACACACACACACACACACACAAATATGTGTGCAGACAGATGAATGCAAGCTCCAGTGGTGCATTAAAGAGCGACTGCACTCACTGTACAGCGACAGAGAGTGCTGAGAGGATAATGAATGATGAACAAAGGGAATTATGGACAAGGCAAAGGGATGAGCATCATCACAACTCAGTGGATGGCTGTCTGGGGTAGAGACATAATGACAGGAGGGAGCGAGAAGAATTTATACCCCTGTCAGGTGTGTGAGATATATTCTAAGGTAGACAGGTCTGGTTGATGCATGAATACGCTCTGGTTTCTTCAGAAGGAGGCCATTGTGTACCCTTGGTAGGATTTGAGTGGCATTTCTTTTGGGGGGAAAAGTGGGAATTTCTTTTCACCCGGAGAAACCAAGTGGCGCGACTTCAAAGCGCATCCAGGGACTTATAGCCTTACAACAGCCAGGACACGGTACAAACTCACAGATGCAACGGACCTAAGAGGGCTCAGGAGAGGAGCATCAGTCGTATCAATGTTGAACTCAAATCTCTTGCTGAATTATAAACATTATAGTTATGTAGTTATACTTACAATCTTTGCATTGTTGTCGTTGAACAAAAAGAATTGCTGCTGAGCTGCTACAGCTGAATGTATATTAAAGCAAACTGAGTGGAATCCTTCCTTAAAGTCATTAAATCAATGTCTCTGGTTGGATGTAAGCCTTCAACTTGGCACCGCCTGGTCCATACATCTGCTCTGATGCATAGTGGGGCTCAGGCCAAATAACTCAGCCCCAAATCAAATAAAACAGACATTTCCCCTTGTCCACGGAGCCCTTTTCTGGGCCACTACCCAAGCCCTGCAGCTATTACAGATAACTACCTCACAAGGTTGTTTTAAATTTAATTGGCTCGGACCCAGTTGACAGAAAATACAAAGCAGCCCGAATCTTAACCAAGCTCATGGAATAAAACGTGTGCATTTGCAGCGGTAGAAGAAGTCAGAGGAGAGAGAGAGAGAGTAGGCTGAAGCACAACGCAATCTGCATGGTCATAATGAGTTGGCCCTGTTAAAATGTTGGCAGTTTCTCTGACATTTCACAAAGCATCACTACCTCATCACTACTTCTGTCCCACGCATTTACATAATGT
This sequence comes from Melanostigma gelatinosum, assembly GCF_949748355.1. NCBI lineage: Eukaryota > Metazoa > Chordata > Actinopteri > Perciformes > Zoarcidae > Melanostigma > Melanostigma gelatinosum. Next base: position 11,984,144 of record NC_136645.1, read on the forward strand.
GACGGAAAAAGTGTGAATGTGCATCTTTCCTCCAGCTCATTGCCAGAGTGCCCACATGCACATGTGGGAGAAACTGTACCTGTTTTAATGAAAGGAGAGTGACACACCAAACTCTATAGTGGCTTCGAAAATAAATTTGTTACAACAAACAAAACTCACAATTTTCTACAAGGTTCTTTTCCTTAAAGGCAGCCAGTTGTTCCATTTCACTTCAGTACAACAATCGACTTATCTGAGATGGATAATGCATCACAGTGAACATGTTTACTTTAACAATTGTAGATGTTACTGTATGGTAATGTAAACCAAATTTATCCGTACTTGTAATTGCATATATTTCTTACTCTTACGCTTTATGTTGTCATTGAAATATATCAAGCTGCTGACCCACTATGAGCAGGACAATCTGAGGAGTTTAACCTAATTACCTGGATGTAGGTTACCGAGGGCACAGCCTTAAAACCCACAGTGCGTGTCTGCTGGTTATCTCCACTAATCCCCCTTAGGACCCTGAGAATACTCCATCAGACAACCGTGGCGGGTCAAAGGTGAGCGCCAGACAATGAGGTCGCCATGGCAACCGTCAGCGCTGAAGACTTCCAATGCTCTGTGTGTGTGTGTGTGTGTGTGAGAGAGAGGGGGAAGAGGAGCCCAGACCCGACACAAGCGTCTGCTGGGACAAATCACTCTTACTTCACATTAAGCTGGTTCCATTTGAGAACAATGAGGGGGTTTGCTGCACACAAAACTGAACTGCAAGCTGTAAAAACCTTCATGCACATGCACACACACATCCCAATTTGACATTAAAATACAGGTAATAATCACTGTGTGTGTCCACACACAGCTTTGAACATCAGTTGCAAAGCAAACAGTCACCATTGGGTGCTGCAGGCTGCCTGTCCTCCCCACCAGAGTGCTGTCTGAGGGGTCGGCAAGTGTCTTTCAAATACACGTGTTGCCTTAGCTGGGCCACTCCTCTGGCAAATGCATTGCAGCAGAGAAAAAGAGGAGTGCGGGAGATAAATTAGTTTGCAGAAGGAACTGGGGCTGAGCTGGCTAGCTGACTGGAAGCAGGCCAACTACTATTTGTCTAAAGTATAGTCTGCCTGCAGCTGTATTGTGCTGATCTCAATACTCCCTTAGCTGTGTAATTATGGTGCACCTCAAACTCACCCAAAGTCTACCTCACCAGGTGCACGGTCTTGATAAATGCAGTGACAGAAGGAGGCAGATAATAGTTAATACTATCTGTGAGTGCTGCTTTTTGTCTAAGGGAAATCACATGCAGATATTACACAACTAGAGCTTGGCAATAATTCAATCCCTCGTCTTTTGATGGAATCATATCTGGAGATATCAGAGAGACAGCACTCAGTGCTTTTTATTCGTCATGTATTAAATTCACTCAGGAGTATATTGAATTTCCGGAAAATATGCTTTGTTGGGATATATATAACGTTTAAAAAAATATGAAATTACCTATATCGGGATAGAAGATTTTGGAAATATTGCCATGCCCTAGTTATACCATATGCTGGAAACGAAATAAAAACGACGGGTCAGCGTTCAGACAACCTCCCACCGCAGATTGAGACTTTGAAAAATATATTTATTGGAAGTCCGGCCCCCACATTGTCTGCTTAGAAACATTCTGGCCCTTGGACAACTGTAGTTGATGACCCCTGCTTTAGATGAACCCAGGTTTCCAGTTTGATCGATCGTGTCAAAAGCAGCATTCGAATCTAAAGGCATTCGGACTGAGCAGTCACCTCTGTCACCTGAGACCTTCACAAGGTCGTGTCCGTGACATGGAGAGCTCTGAAACCTGACTGAAAGCAGTTACAATACACTGTTATTCAGTCCTATTAATAATTAATAACATACAAAAACACAGGCAGGTATATGTATCTGTGCATATATACACTGAAATATGAAATACTGTATCAGCTGGCAACAATGGAAATGATCAGAACTGCAAAAATATCGACATCTTGCATCCATTTATGAATTTAATTATGTATTTAAGAGCTCGTGCTAATGAGCTACAAGCACTGACTGACTGAGGGGCAACTGTTTACACAATAAGTGAAGGATGATTTGATGACAGCTGTGTGTTCTAATCTCATTTGTTTGTACGATTGTGCAGAAATGTGAAAGTTTAAAACATTATCTATGAGTGCTGACATCTGCCTCGTCAGCCACAATAACAGTGCGTCAGTTCTGCAGCCTGGAGCTCTAAACATGTCGGGACTGTTAAATTAACTCTGTAAATACTGGAGGCTACGCACTCTATGAGCTGTCGTATTTTGTTTCTGGTGTGTACGCGTTAGCGTGTGTGTGTGTTGGTGTGTTCAGGGTAAGGTGAGACCAGGCAGGGAGACCTGTCCTCACTGCATAATACAAAGCGAGGCCACGAGGGGGCCATCAAGCTTGAAAAAGGCTCACTTTGTCTCTTATTACCATGGACTTTCCTTATTTGAAACAGTTTTGAGTGTTTTTGTTCGTCTTCATATTCATAAGCCTGATACTGTTCAATCTGTGGTCTGTTTTGTGTGCATTTTTAAGTATGTAATGTTTTATGACACAGTAAAACCAAACCACAGTAGCTCACCATGGAAAAACCAGAAACAGAATTCACATGCCACTACATGATCTCCTATTTGGCCTCCGTCCCTTTTCTCACAATCTCCTGCCGTTAGAAACTTGAAAGGGTGTGTGAGCTTGATCAGCAGGACTGGCCAGCAAGCGTCTTACCGTATTACTCAGACTATAAGCACACAAAAAGTAAACCCTCATACACTTTCTTCAATTATATATTTTAATAAAAGACAAGAGGTAAAGTTACTGTTCACCTGTTCTGCATCTAGAATTAAGTAAAGGTTCGTGATCAGCACCTGGTGCCGGCTCCACCGCCGCAGTTGTATAGAATCAAACAAATACCCGTTCCCAAACCCCAAACACAGGCATTGCATGTATGTCAATGGGATGTCAGTGAAGAGAACAACTGAGAGAGGATCTGCGGTTCTGTCATTCAATCTTTGTCTGCTGTCCAACAGCGTGCACGCACCACGCAAATATGTATAACATGTAATGTCAAAAGTAACAACCACATATACCGTGAATGTGTAGTTTACTCGCACACACACCCACTGACCCACATTTCCTTCTATTCCAAATGACATGTTCAGAAATCTCTTCCTGGCCTGATATTTGTCTCCTCACACCCTCTTACACTTTCACAGAAATAGAGCACAAAGGTCATGACTACAAGAGTATAGGAGAGAAAATATTTTACCCGGGGCATTTTGTTGGGTTTTTTTGGGCCATTTCTATACACAATATATCCCACACTTTAATTTATCCCCCTTGATCGTGTTTTAAAATTCAGATACCTTGAATTGAAGGTAAATTGCCCTTTGATCACTCCTCATACCGCAGGTATATCTGCCAATGCTACAACCCGGAGGGCTCTTCCAGTGCATGCATGCACGCTTGTAGGCAACAGCCACATGGACCCTCACTCACAGTTGTTCACACAGAGCCCTCCCCCAGCCACTGAACTGTGTACATGGTTCTGTGGCTCTGGTAGCCAGCTGCTCTGAGGAACTCTTATTCCCACTTACCAAAATTATTGAGAATATGTCTATTAGCCATCTGTCCCTACATACAGCATGTTGTTGATAAAAACACAACATATTTAGATTTGCTTTTAGCTGAGACCTCATCTGAATCAGTTTAACATTACTTTACAAAGTTCCATGCACAAACAAGTAAACAGTTTAATCCTGCATTCATCATTTTGGCCACTATGTGGTAGAATAACTCCAATACAAGCTGACAACCACACAGCGCTGACAAAACGTTGGTACTGCTAAAGTTAGCAAATAGTTGCCTTCGGACACATGCTGCATACACAGAGCAATACTATAACCTCATTGCAGTTGTGTTTCTGGACACTTAACTCCACCACTCAATAACGTTTTTGCTCTGTTTTTGGTCTCAACCTGAGAAAATATGAACAAATATAATTTTGGAGTTGAATGTAAGTCCAATAATCACTCTCTTTTAGCTTTGTCTTTGGTCTCCACCAACTCCTGAGGGACAAAAGTGTCCCTTTAGTTGCTACATGTTCTACTATGTTCACCAGCTAGTCGCTAACTGTCTCTGTCTGCTAGGTAACGCAGTGTTTGTCCACTAAAAACAGCTGCCTGCTGTGCAGAAAATGACATTGTGAGTAGAGTCTGAATCAAAACATTTACGTTGCTGACAGAACAGCTAAACAGTTAGCTTAAACCTGCTACAGAGCTCTGTAAAGCTAAAGGGAGCTGTATAGTCAAGGGATAAGTCTCCGTAAGTTCATCACTACAAGCGAGATTATAGCTGTTTTAAAATCGACTGGGAAAAATTCCTCTCTTAACAAACTTCCTGGGTGTTCATTGGTTGTCTTAATGGTTCTAAAATATGCCTTCACAATGCCATTCAGTGGCACTGTGCAAAAACATCCGGCTCAAATTGGCCTGAATTACAGACTCATCTCCAAACACAAACATGCACATACACAGTCACCATGTGCAACTCACAAAATAGCTTATTCTCTGGCTTTCTCCATGACACACACACACACACACACACTGACGAAGAAAAACAGACACATACTCACGCACGTGTTAAGCTGCTGGTCATGTGATAGCTCCTTCCCCTCTTAACACGGGTCATCACCAACACTGAATCGCATGCATTCATACCATCTCTGTTCTCGACACACACATTCACCCACCAGCAGTTCCCCTTTTATCACTCAACACATTCCCCAACATTTAAACAGGAAGACACCATGAAGTTAAGTGTGCGGCATCTGTTGAAACCGAAAAATGTGGAACACAATGCGAAAGTGAATCGTTCTGTTTTAACTGTTTGGCTCTTTCAACCCCGTGATCATTGCTGCTATAGTGCTATAACCTCGGAGATCAAAAGCAATGCTGTCATAGAACAGTAACAACTCTCTCTAGATGCAAAAGGAATTTCAAGTATGTTCCCACTGAAATCATTGACTAAACGGACCTCCTTGTGAGAATGAGCTGAAGACCTGACTGCAATGAAACCAACTAAAATGTGTTCAAATGTAATTAAATGAACTGTACGGCGTAACTTAAATCTCACCTGTGCAGCAGAGAGAGTGAGCAGAGATGAAGGTCTTCTCCTCCTCAGGTCCACGCACTTTCGCATCTTACAGATCTGGTGGCCAGTGCTGCGGTTGAGGCAGCAACTGCACCGGCCGCAGCTGATCTTCCTCTGGCATGGCTCACATGTTCCACACCTGCTCCTCTTCTTCTTCTCCTTCCTCAGTGGTTTGGGAGCGGTCCAGGAGGGCAAGCAGGCCCCTTCTGGCCCAAAGGATCCCGGTAGAGTAGAGGGACTGGACTCCCCATACCCTGTCTCCGATTCAGTGTCGAAAGAAAAAGAGGATCGAGTGCTTTCTGAGCTGCAGGAGAAGGTGAAGCTGCTGTCCAGAGAAGGAGTCGAGATCTTTGGCACTGGGTCCGGCTCGGCGACCGCAATGCTGTCATTGCCGAGGTTTGGTTGACACTCAGCTGTCAGGGCATCTGTGCTCAAGGGAGGAACGAGCGACGATGACAGCGAAGGGGTGTCCTTCTGGCTGTGGCGCTCCAATGGCTCCCGATTAGATTCACTATCTTTGGTCTGAGTCTCTGCTGGTGTGCAAGCTTGTTTCTCTCCCGGAGGAGAATGGGTCGTTAGGCTTTGCGGGTGGTGTGGTTCCCCATGGCTTGAATCCTTCAAGCACCTGGGTTTGAAGGAGTCACTACGGATAATAACCGGCGTATGTCTTTTTACGAGAACAGTCTGCACCATCAGGGCGGTTTCAGCGGCAACTGATGACCCTGTGAATTGAGGTTTAGCACCATGAAGGGTTGGTTGCGTGTCTGTCTTACCCTGGCTCAGAAAGTCTGGCTCAACTGCCTCTGAGGTGGAGGGGGCTTTGGTGGGATTTGAGGTAGCTGCGTTGGAGACAAATAGCCCGCGTACAGGTGATTCTGACTGTGGTGTTAGTCCATCGTTAGAGTGAGGTGGGTCTGGAGGTTGAGAGGCTGGAGCGCTGGGTCGGGAGTCAGCAGGATTGATGGAAACAGTCTCCTTTATGTTTCCCCCTCTCTTACAACTACCTAGCTTCTCAGCAATCTCCTCCATCTCTTCCACGGTCTCCTTTTGTCCCTCAACTGGTTTCTCTTCCTCTAAACTCTCTTCTCTCTCATGATTTCTCTTTTCTTTTCTCTCAGTGACAATTATCACTCTTCTATCCGTCCTGTTTTCTTTTAGGTCCAACGTGTTATCGTCCTCTTGGTGGACAGCACACACATCATCTTGCTTACCATCACTGGCAAGATGATCAGGCTTATTTCTAAGGACAGATGAAGTGTCGTTTCCCTCACAGCCGCCCTGCCCTGCTTTAAAAAGGCTTCCCTCTTGAGCATTGTTGACTCCTAAACCCTGATCTTTGATTCTGGAAGGAACTTCAAAATCTGTTTTTAGAGCGACTGGGAGTATTTCTTCTGCATCACAGGTGTCCAGATTCTCATTTTCCTCATTGAGAGTTGAATCGTTGATGCTGGTGCTTGAGGGCTTGTTTCTTGTGTTTCCTTGTTGTGATGCTGCTCGTCTCCCCGCCACCCCCCTGTTGTTTCTCCCCCCTCTGCGAGGTTTAGGAGGCTCGCAGGGAGTAACAGGCACCTGTGCACCACGCAGGGACTTCCTTCGCCCCAGGGGGTCTTGTAACTCGCCACAGTGGTCAGGCAGATTGCTCGACCGTCTAAGCCTTGCCGATCCTGTTACATTTACAGTATGGTTAACTCTGCCAGCGGACCTCCCGGGGCCCTGACTAGCAGGCCCACTCACGCCTCTTCCACGGGGGCTTCGGCCTGACGGTGCCTGGGCCCTGGTCGTTGACTTTTTCGGTTCTGCAGGTGTTTTTTGGGGCCTCTCTGTGGCTCTTCCCCTGGGTTTGTTTGAGTTACAGGTTTGCCTCTTGGTGCTAATCACCTTCTGGACATTTTTTCTCTGAGCAGGTGTCCGTCTCCGGGTGCGTTTGGTAGTAGCAGGCATGGCTGAGGGAGTGGAGGGGAGGATTTCTTGCAGCCAGCATGGGAGCCAGGTGAAGTTTTATCTTTCGCTGCGGGCAATTATTTGTTAAAAATGTTCCTCTTCTGTGGTTTTATTTCTTGAACTAGAAATTACGATACTGTCATTATTGTGTATTTGCAGTGCATGACCTATAAAGAGAGTAAATAGAAGGAAAATCAAAACACAAATCGTCTTTAAATGTATTTTCAGTGTTGTAAAGACAGACTGGGCACAAAATAAACTATCTCAAAGACATCAAGTACTATATAATATGCTAAATCTACGCAATTGTTCTTTACTTTGTCTGCTGGAAATGACACTTTTGCCCCGCCTGAAATATCTACTTGGACGAGCAAGTGCTGTTAAGGCTGACGTCAATAACGAAAATCCAATGCACTTATACACAATACCATATTTTGAATAAATATATCAAATCTGAAGAAATATCCAAAAAAACAAACAAATAGTAGCTTCAGGAATGGACCAACATGGCTGAAACGGTTTAAAGGGCAGCGCGTTGAGGAGTGGGCTCGTGCTGGAGGTCGGATCCTGTTTTCGCCTCGCTGACTGGCGGAAGAGGGTTTTATTACCGTGTAAAAACGCCTTCAGCGTCGCTGTTTATTGTTATTATTTTACACTTGACCGCTGTCATGAAACGCGCCGTGTAGATACGGGTTGTTTACTTGCCCGTGAGGTTTTTATTTACTCGTTTACGGCTGAAATGCTTTACATACCACAAAGCGACAGTTGCACTGTCTGAACTGCTAATAATACTCCGCTCCAGCGAGACAGCGAGACCTTGCATTGGTTTCCCTCCTCGGCAAATATAGACTGCTGGCAAGTTCAATCCTCTGTCGACGATGACACATGGACTCATGATAAAAGCACCGACCCGAACATGCATCGAGCGGGATTAGTCGTTTCTCAACGTGCGCAGTGTATTCTTTCCGGAGCACGACACCCTTTAAAACGTTAAATCCCTCTAATGTGAGTCCATCCAGGGCAGCCCCGCTCACTCTCCCTCCACCACACGTAACCTACGGGCTCCTCGGGCCAAAAAAACGCGTCGTCGGCACTGGAGGGAAGAGTGGAGGAGAAAACCTGGGATGGAGCGACGTTACAAACCAAGCGGCGGTTTGTCAGAGAGCTCCCAGCTCTGTGTGGTTCAGCAAGCGGACGCAGGGGTGTGCTAAAACCGATCGTAACGATCACCACAGCGGTTGATAGTTAATACTTTATTGTAACATTATATTAATGATAGCTAGCTTTTCCAAATAAAGTCTAACCCTCTATGGCATTACTTTTTATTTTGGGGAGGGGTAAAACAATATTTCACTCCATTTTTGGCGAGCTTTGGGGTCCCTGATAATAAATAAATCATAGAATGTGTACACACCTGGCCAGATGTTGGTTTGTTGCCTCAACAATGTGCCGCAAGGAAGGATACTGAAACACCAAGATTGTATAAGAGGAATAAGGAAAACATCATTGTTTTTACTTTACCATCTACTAACAATTACAGAAATGGACACAGGAACACGTTATTAGCGTAACTTACAGGATCAGGAAGTTCGTGTCATTTTTATGACAATTAGGAGGTCAGGGGTCAGTCAGCAGAGTAACGTGTGTGTGTGTGTGTGTGTGTGTGTGTGTGTGTGTGTGTGTGTGTGTGTGTGTGTGTGTGTGTGTGTCACATCTGGAAAGACACTGACGTTCTGGGTAAGCATTGTAGAAAGCATTGTGGGGTGTTCTCCACCAGGATGTGGATGTCGGTGTCATTCAACTAGATGAGCATTCTCCTATAAGAAAGCAGGAAGCACACATTTTAATGAGGGTAAAGGGGTAAAAGAATGTCCAGTCCCTTACCCGTCAACTATGCCAAGCCTGGTTATAAATTATAACACACACACACACACACACACACACACTCACACACACACACACACACACACACGTTACTCTGCTGACTGACCCTTGACCTGACTGTCTCAAATTACCCTAACTGCCTGATCCTGTTCCTTGCTCCCATAATATGTTCCCGTGTCCATTTCTGTAATTATCAGTAAACTAAAAACAATGACTATGGTCGTGATTATCATCTCCACACTATAACAGCGTATATACTGAACATAAGTGGTCTAACTGCACAATGTTGCCCTGAGGCAAAGAAACAAAAAAAAACACAATTTTAGTATGTAAATAAAGACAAAAGAAGTGTTGAGACAATAAAACATACTTCTTTACATACTAATGTGCATGCATGCATTTTTATGTAAATATATTTTAATTTAAACATGTTAAAAAGCTTAAAAACAAGGCAGCTTTGTTTCTTGAAAAGATTGATTCACTTCCAAACAAAAGGTCACGCAAACTTCAGCCCCTCAGTTCATTGGACGCAGACATGTCTGGTGATGGTATTTGCTTTTGTCAAGTTAAAAACAATTAAAAGGCAGTTGTGAGGTCCATAAAGGTAGTTTGTAGCCTGAGGGCAACACTACACCACAGAGGGGATTACATAGAACACGCACAGAGACTTGTATACGTTATTATAACAATTATCAGGGACGTAATTTGGCGACAATATGATATCGTAAAACCAATACTGAAATTATAATATTATATCTATAATATATATTAAATCCCCCTCGCCCCTCCTCCCCTCTGTCGCCTTCACCCTGCGTCATCACAGCGCGACTGTTTTAGGTCAGATGTAGTCAGCCAGCAACGGGCAAAGGGCACGAATGCGTCACGTGAATCCTAAAAGTGCCTCAGCGTCAAGGCTTCAAGACATGTTGATTATCCGGCTTTCAACTGAAACAGCGAAGGACGAGTTTCTCGGTGCGGTAACAACCAGGATTATACCGAGGAAGTAACGTCAACGTCTAGGGACACGAGAGAAGCTGCGATTGTTTTGGACATACCCTCTCCACCTTTGTGCCAGTGACGGTTGTGATTACCTTGTGAGTATCATCTTGTTTCCTGGTTAAATCCACCTGCCTCTTGGCTCTTGTGTCCCATTGCAAAGCATGATTTATCATAATATCAGCAACCGTATACACCAAACTCACAGTCTGGTTTGCCCGTAAATATATGTGTCCGGGGGCTGATACACGCTGATAGTCACATGTGCATTTACAGTATTTGTTTCCCTCCAAATTGCACAGCCATGGATGTGTCAGATTCCTGAGCAGGAAGGATGACATCGGAGGCTGCGGTCTCCACAGCTCCTGCCATCAGCAGCAGCAAACCTGTCAACAGGGACTACCACTTCCTTCGCTCTTTCGCAGCTGGAGGTAGGATCTGACATCAGATTACGGTCTGTGATGATTAGTAGAACACCAGGACACAGCTTCAAGGCGTTCAATGCGTCACTTCATCTTACTTCACATCCTCAACATCATTGTAAACGTAGCAACACATGTGCACTTCTATTTGATTGGAGAGTATGATTACTTCTTTCCAAATTGAATCATTAACATGGCAGTTAAGTAAGTTTGTGTGTCGCTGTTTGTGGTTCTTCCTCTTTTATTTTGAAACACACATTGCACTTGAACATCTGAGGGGTTGACTTACACTTGCTCCCCTTTTTTAATCTGACTGTTGGCTACTTTAAAACACTTGTAGGACGACCAACGCTACCCTTATAATAAACGGTTCACCTCTCTACAAATGATGGGCCTATTTCCAACCATTCTGCTGTGGTAACATGAAATGTTGCCATTAATACTAAATGTATTGATAAATTAATTTAATAATAAATGGGTTGACGCCGTGTTTCTCTGTTTTTGATTAGGTGTTGCAGGATGCTGTGCCAAGACTACCATTGCTCCTCTGGACAGAATCAAGATTCTTCTTCAAGCCCAGAACCCCCATTACAAACATCTAGGTATAGAAACATCAGCAGCCAAGCATGGAAAAGCCAATAAGTGCTTGTTTTCACACATCTGTGCCACATCAGTGAAACTCCCGTTCTTTCTTTGCAGGGGTGTTTGCCACTCTCAAAGCTGTGCCAAAGAAAGAAGGCTTCCTTGGCTTGTACAAGGGTAATGGGGCAATGATGGTCAGGATATTTCCATACGGAGCCATCCAGTTCATGGCCTTTGACAAGTATAAAAAGGTGCAGTGCGTACTTTAGTTTGGAATAACACTTTCAAATGGCAATGTTTTTCACTATAATGACATTTTGCTTCAGCTGATGACTGGATCGTTTTTGTTGGTGAAACTGTTGACCTTTGTTTCCTTCCTTTGCAGCTTCTCAGTAAACGGATCGGGATCTCTGGACACATCCACCGCCTCATGGCGGGATCTATGGCAGGTCATTTACCGTCGTCACTGAGAAGAATTGCCTTTTCAGTCTGTGCCAGTTGAATATCATGTACTGGCATTGGAATTGTGCCTTTTTAACTTTTTCTTCCTATTATTATTGTTGAATATTGACATTATTTGAATCAAAGACTGGTTACATTTGTCACCTCAGTACAGACTTTCTCATAATGTGACAAATACTGCATCACCACAATGCAAGTGAGCGTCACGCATTGTTATTGTGCGTCAATAGATATTTTTAAAAAGATATTAAACTGGTCCGGCCCGCAGTTGGTTTGCATCAGTATAAAGACACTAAGAGAGAGAGAGAGAGAGGAAAGTCTGTCACATTAAATTCAATACAGCTCCATTGTGTGAGTGCTTAATCTCAGTAAATCCTGTTGAAGCACAACCATATTCTTAAAATGTGTGTTTTTAGGGATGACTGCGGTGATATGCACCTACCCTCTGGATGTGATCCGAGCTAGACTGGCCTTCCAGGTGACAGGAGAGCATCGCTACACTGGCATAGCCAATGCCTTCCACACCATCTACCTCAAGGTAGTGTGCCAGGGCTCAAGTTCTCCAACAAGCAACACAGTCTTCACAAACATTGGAGCCTTTTATCAAAGATGCATGGAAGTCTAAGTGTTCTTGTTGATATTGTTGATAATTTATACTGTATATACCTCATGCACTTACACCTGTTTTTCTTTTTTTTGTCAAGGAGGGGGGCGTCTCCGGCTTCTATAGGGGACTTGTTCCGACACTTATTGGGATGGCTCCTTATGCAGGTAATTAATGAGATTATTTTGCAAATATTGATACCAGCCTGTGGCTATGATCCAAGATGGTTGAGCAGAACTACACGATGTCCTCCCATTAGCTTGACTCTTCATCTCCCGTCCCTGCTTTCATCCCCCAGGTTTCTCATTCTTCACCTTTGGCACCCTGAAGAGCCTCGGCTTGAAACATTTCCCGGAGCTGGTGGGACGACCCTCCTCAGACAACCCCGATGTCCTCATTCTGAAAACGCACGTTAACCTGCTCTGTGGAGGGGTCGCCGGTGCCATCGCTCAGGCAATATCGTAAGTGCTGTCGGCAGGCAGCCAACGAGCTTCGGGCTGACAAAGCGTCTTGAGTTTGCTGTCAATCACACTGATCAATTGATGTTTGACGTGTCACATTGGGCCTTTTCTCACTAGGTACCCCTTGGATGTGGCGAGGAGAAGAATGCAGTTAGGAACCGTGCTTCCTGACTCTGACAAATGTGTGTAAGTATCACCAATGTTCCCACTCTCCATAAACTGTTGTGCCACGATGTGCTGCTGCAGATTGTACCCGTCAGTGCACTTCATAACATCGTCGTGAGACAAATCACTGAAGAATATTGTTGTGAAAAAAAACTTCAACCAAAGAAACAAATGGTTGGTTTGTGTTCTCATGTGGTCTGATTCGATTTGGGAGTTTTGCAGTGAAACTATAATCTTATGCGTGAACCTTTTTAAAAGATAAATGAAGGAGAACTAACTGTCGGAGTCGACTGATACTGAGGGGAATGATGGAGATGAAAGCTGCTCATACAACACGGTGCTGATGAACTTCTCATAGGCAGTAGGTTCAGTGCTCATCTAGCTAGAGGATTGATTGGCAGTAAAGAAGTCGTTCCTGAGTGTCTAATTGGTGGAGTTTCCTCAGGCGACTTGTCCTGCACTCTCTGTAATATGGGCTCCTTAATAAACAGTGTTTGGTCCTCGTTTCTTGATGTAAAATCAATGTTTTGAATTCAAGTGTGTTGGACATTAATTGAGGCCGTTCCCTTATTAAAACAGTTGATTCCACATTTGGTTTTATAAGCAGACTTTGAGGATGAGGTGCGTGCTTACAGCTTGAGAGAGAATTCCAGAGGGTCGGTGGGCAGTTTGCATTGGATAAAATGTTAAAGCCCAAAGCTTCAAGCAGCAGAATAGCAACTGAGCTGTAAAACTACAGCAACATACCGTTCATACCTGTTCAAGTTCACACAATGCCGGTCCAAACGCTGCTCGTTTTTCTTGCATTCTGTGCTTTTCCTTGATATCTAAGATCCGTCGGTGCCCTAGAAGGTCCTTTGTCTCCTCGTTTGTTTGTGTTAATATGGCGGCTCTTCATCACCAGGGTTTAGGTTGAGCACAGGCAAGCCTCAACAACAAACAACTTGATGAATCATGCCGGTAATGTCAATAATTAAAACCAATATGCAAGATTTAATACGTATCAGCTCAACAACAGGAATTTGCTGAGCTCATAAAAAAACAAAAACAACCTCAAGACGTAAAATGACCGCAACGCGACAAAAACATAAACAGTAGATTTCTCTTGTTTTTCTGTCATTCTAAAAAGTGTTTGATTTCTTTGTCTGAACAGATCATTGAGCAAGACCCTGAAGTACGTGTATAACAAGTACGGGATCAAGAAGGGATTGTACCGAGGCCTTTCTCTCAACTTCATCCGCTGCATCCCCTCCCAGGCCGTCGCCTTCACCACCTACGAGTTCATGAGGCAGACCCTCCACCTCAACTAGTCGCTGATTTTATACCTTCCGAGTTGCACCTGTGCCGGTCCGCTCCGAGTCATTAAGCAGATCAACCTCAACGCTTCCATCGTAGAGAGATCGGAGGCGCACTCGCTACGTCTTAAACTCTTCGGTGTGGGAATCGCCTTTTCCTTGAGTTCACTGAAGGCACCAGGGAGGTCAGTTAACGCTGACAAAAGGAAAATGGGATATCAGGCAGTAAGGGACTCCACGTCTGTCCTATTTCATTATTTCATTATTAAATGTAGGGTGCAGGTTTTGGGTGCAATCTCTTTAGAAGAAGTTTGTTTGTGTGTCTTTCCCTTCGTCCTCTACACCAATCTAAAATTAATATAAATAACCTGAAGTTTAAAAAAAAATAAAGAAAATGATGCCGTGTCTGAGGTGGCACAGTTTAAGACAATTTAACATTTTATTGCCAAACCCTGAATTTGAGCACTTTCTGCACGTGAAAACCTTTTTTTGTTTTATGCACTCAGCTTATTTTAGTTTATGTAATAATCTAAATTGATTGTACATTGTTTCTCAGCTGTGATCTGAAAGATATTTTGAGGTTACGGTGTTTTTAACCATGATATGGACGTAGGTCTGACCTGTCTGGAGGGCCGTGAAGGGATTCAGGAGTACATTGCACTTCATCACAGCAGCTTCTTCTTCATGTATTTATTGATTAAAGTGACCTGTTGCCACTGGGTGGCAGCATTGAATATGATGTGTATTGTTTACCGGCAGAGCTGGACACAACATTCATACATGTCTCATACATCTCTCCACAAAGCAAGTCGCCACATAGTGAGTATGATATATGCAGTGTTTTTAACCCAGGTCAGCTGAAACTGGTCGTGAGAGCTTCTGTATGGCTCTTTGGGAGTTATTGCCCCAGAAATGCTCATCGCTGATGAATGAAATAGTTGTTTAACGACTTTCGATCTCAAGTGCACCGCTGGCCTTCGTGTTCACGTGAACCTCGTCATCTTCCGCCTTCATTCAGCCTCTCGCCTTCCTCTGCATACGATGTCTTACTTCACCGGAGTGATGAATGTGTTTTATTTGAATGCATGGTTTCAGTTGATGCCTCTGCTTTTAGATCGCTGTATATGAATAAAGGGGGGAGGACTATTGCAAAGAGCGGAACCTTTTTTTTTGATTTGTGTAAAATGAAGCATGTGTATGTACGACCACTCATCACAGTTTGCTCATAGCTGCCAGAGTCATTTGTTTCCTCTTTAAACTTCTCCGATTGTTTCATTTGAATAATTGCTGGAGGCCCAAAGAGGTAAAATGTACCCAATATTTCACAAAAAAAGCTAAAATTATAGGGAAAAATCTGTCAAGAATTCTTGCATGCGCTGGGACACCACACTCGAGCATTACGAGGTGACGTCACATTCATTCTTTTACTATATCTAAATGTACGAGGAGTTCACTTGGACCGCTGAACACTTTAAAAGACATTCACTGTTGGAGGAAGTGGGGTGTGGAAAAGTCTCAGCAGCTCCTCAGTTGGATGTTTGCCACCCATCAACTAGAACAACAAAAAAAAACCGCTGACACAGTTAGATTGCGAACCAGATCGTTCACAGGGGAACCAAAATGTTTCTTGTTGGAAATCACGTGTGTGTGTGTGTGTGTGTGTGTGTGTGTGTGTGTGTGTGTGTGTGTGTGTGTGTGTGTGTGTGTGTGTGTGTGTGTGTGTGTGTGTGTGTGTGTGTGTGTGTGTGTGTGTGTGTGTGTGTGTGTGTGAACAGAAGTTGAATCTCACAACATATAATTATCCCAAATCGCCTCGGAAAGTGCGAGTAAATGAGACTCCTCTATGTACATTACCAAGTGTATGTAACAGTATATGAGCCACAGTATCCAACGGGCTTCAGACTACAATCACTCTCACTGGTGATGAGTGACAGCTGCCATTTAAGAAACAAAATATAGTTTTCAGCAACATTTCTGCGTTTTACGTGCCACTCATTCTTCCACAGTACTGCTGTGCTTTCATCCGCTGCTCTTTGGATTCAAATACATGATCTTTCACTGTTATTGCTCTTTCTTTCTTTTTACGGCCACAAAGTCCATCAATCATTCAAGAAGAGATCTGTTCCCGCTGCTCACTGTACCAGATGATTACGTAATAGGAAGGTATTTATATATGTTATATATGTAAATCCCTGTAATATTCTGCTGTATTACTTATCAAGCTACGTTAGATGTGACAAAAAGAAATGTATACTTTTGAGAATGTCTTTCTTTTGTTTGTCAGTTCTTTTCTCTATTTGTACCAACGCTTGTTTTGTCTGTTGGTGTGAACATTTAAAGGGTCTTGCCCAATACAAGGAGCAGTAGCTGATTCAGATGTGTTGTAATTCTTTTAGAGAGTTTTCTTCATCAAACTTGTGAAGAAGGAAGAAGTTAATTCCGTCTCCCACTTTGAGTTTCACACAGACGGACACACACAGACACACAGACCCTTGTTGATGTTAATGTCAATGTTACAGTTGCAGCTGTACCACAGATGCATTTGCATCGACTTCACCGAAGCTGGAAAACACTACCCGTTGTTGTCCAGTGTCACATACTGATTTGACTGGTAAATGTGAAGCGTAAAAGATGTGTATGTTCACGTGTTGCTTTCATTTCCACATCTTCAGTTCAACACAGTAAAACTGCTCAAATTTAAAACTCTTATTCATTCTGTTATACTTTTGCAAAACACCGTCCTGTTGTTTGCAGACAAAGACTGTGAATTTGATACCAGCCCTCCGGTCCCTGCGGCCACATTCATGTCTGCACATTTGAAATCACCACTGATAACACATCTAGGAAGGACGGTCGTATTGTATTCTGACCTCATTAATAGTAAGAGGGCGGAGGTACGTGTCCCGCAACTCCCTCTGCTGCCTGATTACACATTGTCTTCATTTTGCAAGAGAAATGAGAAGCGTAAACTTGACTTTCCTAGAATCTTGGGGCGAACATTGTCGTGGGTGGTTGTAGGCTTTCTGCAGGTTTCTTCATCTTCAGAGGGCGCTTGGACCGGTGTGGCCGCCATGCCTTCTTACACAGTGACTGTTTCCACAGGGAGCCAGTGGTTCGCAGGGACGGATGATTATGTCTACGTTACTCTGGTGGGCACGGAGGGATGCAGCGAGAGAACGCTGCTGGACAAAGCTCTGTACAATGACTTTGAGAGGGGGGCGGTAAGTGACGTTACACTGGGCTGTGAGGATGACTGTGTGACAAACACATTAAACAACTAGACACAAATGCTGGGTGAGATTGTTGACATGCTGACCTGAAAGAGGAAGACGTTACAACTAAGATGTAACTTGAAGTTGACTGTTTGAAAAAAAAACAAAATTAACTTTTATTTTGGAGGGGGAAGCAAAAATGAGTAGAAAGAAGAAATATAAGAAAATATTTGCTGTTCTGAACGTGAAGCAGATTTGAATGGAAAATATTTAAAATCTTTTAAAAATGTTTTCTTGCCTTTTGCATTATACTGCACACTGTTCGGTGTTTTAAAATGAACACATTGGAGGTCTTTCCACAATGCCACTGAAATATATCTTTGAATAAATAAACTGTTACAAATATAGACCAAAGATGAGATACAAGTAGTTTGTTATTAGGTCAAAACACATAGTGTTTCAGTATAAAGACATAAAATAAAGACAATGTAAAGGTAATAAATATACCAGAGATTAAAATAAATAAAAGTAAACAAAAGCAATACTAAAGAGGCGGGGCTTGTTAAAGGTGGGATGAGGCATTAAAGTTCAAATTTAGCATCAACTTAGCATTCTTCATACAGTTTTTAAATAAAACACTTTTTGCTCTGTTGCCCCTTGCAAAGCTGTAATTTAAGTTGAAAATATATATTTCATGCACCTAAATAATGTTTATATGATATAAAATACTAAAGTCACATATGTTCGCTTCCTACACCTTTCTCTGCATGTGTGAACATGATATTACCTGTGAAATTCATGCTTCTTACAGAAAGCAAATGTGACATTGATGTTTTCTCATGGTGACACGTGACATGTGTTTTTTACCCTTTTTCCTTAAAAAGAACAACACAAAACTAACAATACAAACCGGATTCACTAAGTTACTCTATTCTTTAAAGCGTATTCATTTAGCCGCTGACTAAATTGCAGGTGGACTCTTATTGCGTGAGGGTCGGGGAGAACCTGGGAGAGATTCTGTTGGTGAAGATTGAGAAGAAGAAGTACTGGGTGCAAGATGACTGGTACTGCAAGTACGTCACAGTCAAGACCCCGTCTGGAGACTACCTGGAGTTCCCCTGCTTCCGCTGGCTGGTGGATGACAAGGAAGTGGTGCTGCGGGATGGAAGAGGTACATCAATTCCCTTTGTTCAGTTTGAATAACAGACCGCCTGCCTCCTCGCTGTCACCAGTCAGAGTCTGCAGTAACGAGCTCCGTCCCTCATGTCTTGTGTCTGTTGCAGCACATCTGCCTCAGGATGATAAGACCGGCCTGGTCAAGCAGCACAGACAAAAAGAGCTGGACATGAGGAGGAAAACCTACAAGCAAGTTCACTCTGCACATGCAGTGTGTGTGGTTGTGTGTTACAGAAGGCTGAGGCGGCTCACTGACAACTCTGCTGTCCTCTGCAGATGGAAGGAGTGGCAGCCAGGCTTTCCTATGAGCATAGATGCTGACAGACACAAGGACTTGCCCCGGGACAACCAGTTTGACAGTGAGAAGGGAGTGGACTTCGTACTGAACTACAGTAAGGCGTACGTGCTCCCTCAAACAGGCCGCTGTAGTAGATCTTTAAAAGAGTTGTTGTGACAACTGACACCCCCTCAATACAGAACAGAGTGATTCAGTGGAGCTTTAACCTCTGAAATGTTTTTCATCTTTCATGACTCCACGGTCACATGCTGAGCTCCAGGTATTTTCTGTACGCATGATGTCCTGGAGAAACAGAAGGGTCATTGTGTGTTTATTACCAGGGACATTTGCATTGCGCCTTCATGCGGGCGTGAGAGCTTGCACATAGACACGATACCAAAACGAATCCCAAACTGTTTGCTTCATGCAGTACTTCTGCTAAACATTGCAAAAATGTCAACGCTTTGACAATGATAATGCTTTGTGGACTGGAGAGGAAGGTGAGCACAGTGAGCTTCAAGGTGTTGACCGAAATGCTGCATCTTTGTTGACAGATCTTAAGGTGTAAATACATTTATTTAGCTTGTAATCATCATGACTGCATACAGTATAACACATTTAGAGTTTAATTGACGAAAATGCGTGTGATTTTTGAAAATACTGTGACCTTTTTGACACGAATATGGTGACGAATGTGATAATGACTTTCCAGAATAGAGAACCTGTTTGTGAACCAGTTCATGCACATGTTCCAGTCCTCCTGGAGCGATTTCGCTGACTTTGAGAAGATCTTTGTGAGAATCAAAAACACAATCTCAGGTCAGCCTCACATATATGATATGATATGATATGATATGATGTTATGTTATGTTATGTTATGTTATGTTATGTTATGTTATGTTATGTTATGTTATGTTATGTTATATTATTTATATTATCTTACATCCAGAGTATGTGATGCAACACTGGAAGGAGGACTTCATGTTTGGGTACCAATTTCTAAACGGCTGCAACCCCGTCATGATCCGAAAGTGCACCAAACTTCCTGACAAGTTTCCTGTCACTGATGAGATGGTTTCTGTCAGCCTGGAGAGGGAGCTGACTCTGAAGCAGGAAATAGAGGTAGATGGTGTCTGTTTCTGTGAACCTATTCAGTTATTATGTCTCACTTAAATTGCCACACTGACGTACTGTGTGAATGAACGTTCCGGCTCCAGGCAGGTAACATCTACATAGTGGACTACGAGGTGTTGGAAGGCATCAGTCCTAACCGCACAGATCCGTGCACGCTGCAGTACCTGGCAGCTCCGATCTGTCTGCTCTACAAGAACACTCGGAACAAGATCCTGCCCATAGCCATACAGGTACAGAGATGGTGAGCAGCAAATGGCGGAAACATTCCAGTATAAATCAATTTCTTCCTGCCTGTCTCTTGTCCTCCGTGTTTTCCCAGCTTGGGCAGACTCCAGGGAAAGACCAGCCGATCTTCCTGCCCACTGATGGTCAGCACGACTGGCTGCTGGCTAAGATCTGGGTCCGCTCAGCCGACTTCCAGTACCACCAGACCATCACACACCTGCTCAGGACTCATCTGATAACAGAGGTGTTTGCTGTTGCCGTGCACAGGCAGCTCCCTGCTGTTCACCCCGTGTATAAGGTAAAACTCTGACTGGTCAACTGACTGATTGATTCATTTGATTGATTGATTGATTGGTGTTCCTTCTTCCAGCTACTTATGCCACACATTCGTTTTACCATGGCTATCAACACCAAGGCCAGAGAGCAGCTCATCTGTGAGAGCGGCATCTTTGACAAGGTGAGTTTGCGGATACAAAATACAGAAAAACGTATTGCTCTCAACAGATTTTTGAGTTAAAATTACCCAAAAAAGGGAGGAAAATAACCCCAAAAGGCCGTTTACCTTCCTCGAATGAAACATGTCAAAGTTATATGTAGACTCATCGGATGTCTTTGCTTAAAATGGGTCATAGTGCATTCAGTATTGGACTCTCAAAAGCACCACGAATAGCTGCAAGAGTAGTGAGGGTGATGCTGTATCTTCTCCATCCTCGTCAAGGCAAACGCAACAGGTGGAGGCGGCCACGTCCAGATGATTCAAAAGGCCATGAAGTCTCTGACGTTCAGGTCTCTGTGCTTCCCGGATATTATCAAGGCCCGCGGTGTGGACGACAAGAAGGAGCTGCCCACCTACTTCTACAGAGACGACGGCTACAAGGTGTGGGAGGCCACCAAGAGGTGAAGAACAACTCCTTGTAGGAGTTTTTATAGACGGCACTGAAGAATAGTTTGTGTGTTTGAGGGACAGAAAACAGCCATAACAACAGATTATTATCAAGTTATTTTCTCTATACCTGACCGCTTTCTTCTTTTCTTTCTGGCAGTTTTGTGTCTGATGTGGTGCATATTTACTACACCAGCGATGAGACGGTGCAGGAAGATGAAGAAATCCAGGCCTTCATTAAAGACGTGTGCAGCTTCGGTATGCAGGACTTCGATGACTGTGGTGGGTGCACATTACCGACTTCCTGCTCATTTTTCTGAAAATGTAGCAACTAACCAACATTTAAAGTTTATGTGGGTTTTCTGGAGAAGACAGTTATGTCTGTTGTCTGTTCTGTTATTGACGAATAGTTTCAGGGTGAAGACAGGAAGCCACAGGATGGTGATGGTGTCACTGTTGCTGTGTTGTAAAACCCTTCTGGCATTTCTCCATCACCTGCATTGTGCAAGGATATTTCACACAGACTTGAGCTCACTTTGTCAATCTTATATGTGCACAGAATTTCCCAAGTCCCTGAAAACATGTGAGGAGCTGACAGAGTATCTGACCGTCATTGTGTTCACTGCTTCGGCCCAGCATGCATCGGTCAACTTTGGACAGGTGAGTAATAGATAACCAGGAACCTAATATTCAATTTCTTCAATGTATAAGACTGATGGGAAGGGAGTTCTGAAGGTCCTCTGACTGAGTGTGTGGGGGAGGAAGGACTCATACCCTGGACTTCAGTAAAACTACCAGAACAGCATAAAAATACTCCATTCATTCAAACTCCTATTTAAGTAAAAAAGTACAATATTATCAGCAAAATGTACTGAATATATCAAAAGTAACATTGCTTGTTCTGAAGAAAAATGGCCCAAGCGACTGATATATTCCAGTAGATTATATTATTGGATTTCTAATGCTGATGCATGCTGTTTTAACTACTACTATAAACAGCAAGGTAGTTTATTCCAGTGATCAGCGGATCACAAGATACATCTGAGGGGCCATGAGATGATTAATGGGGCAAGAAAGGAGAACATTTTCTTTTTTGTGTCTTTTTCTCAGATGTTTGAGCTCAAGCTAGACACAGCTTTCTGAGTAAGGTCATCAGAAAAAAATGTGAATTTTCACTGGTTTATTATTTAACAATGCGTAGTATTTTCTGTAATGTAGCTAGTAATCACAGCTGTCAGATAAATGTGTGGAGTAAAAGGTACAATACTTGAGTAAAAATGACTGCATTCACATTCTGTATCTTTGTGTACATTGTGTGTATAGTATGACTGGTATTCCTGGATCCCCAACGCTCCATCTACCATGAGAAGGCCCCCGCCCAACAAGAAGGGCCTGGCGAATGTGAACTTTATCATCGAGAGCCTTCCTGATCGCGGACGTTCCAGCTGGCACCTGGGGGCCGTCTGGGCCCTCAGCCAGTACCAGGAGGGAGAGGTACGGATAGGGCACCCAGTGTCCAGACACACAGGCCATCATTCTTACGCACACGTCTCGGTACAGTACAGACTTGTTTTAAGGACCAGTGTGCCTCCTGGCTGAATGACCCGTCTCCCCTCTCCTTGCAGCTGTACCTGGGCATGTATCCTGATGAGCACTTCATCGAGAAGCCAGCGAAGGCGGCCATGGAGACGTTCAGGAAGCAGCTGGCAGAGATAAGCAGCTCCATCAAGAAGAGGAACGACGGAAAGAAGCTGCCGTACTACAACATGTCCCCCGACAAAATCCCAAACAGTGTCGCTGTTTGAGGAATCAAATCATGCGTCTGCGAAATATTTTGCCAACAGCACATCGAAGTTCTGCTGATATCACTGAGACGTTGAAAAACTGTGTCACCCGAGCGTGTTCCTGCGATACTTCTGTATATTAAAATGTGCTGACAAAAAAAAAAAAAGAGCCTCAACTCGACTTGTTTTTTGTCTGCTCCTTCTTCGGTAGTGTGAATCAGAAGATGTTAAACTGCTTCACATCTGATGACACTGAAATATTAACCTTTTCCACTAACAAATCCTGTTACCACAAGATTTAAATTCAAAACACATGGCTTACATTGAAAGACACAACGCGTTAAAAGTAACTTAATTTTTATTTGGTTGTTCTTTTTAATTCTACATACTTTGTTCAATAATGGGAAATTAAACTGAAAACACATCAATATTTATTTTAAAAACAAAAGTACGTTTACAAATTTTTTACAGTTACTATTCCAAAGTAAATTCACAGACAAACTTGTGGAATGATATCATAAGACAGGGGAACAGTCATATATGTTCAAGTCCAGTCAGTAGTAAACAAATGTAGCTTTATGCACGTTACACTATTCCCAGACATGATCAAACGTAAGCGACAGGGTCAAGACAATGTGCTTAATAGGATTATAAAATGGAGAAATCACTTCATCATGAGAGGGGCACGAAGAAAGAAAGCAAAAAATAAAAAGCTGCTCTCAGAGAGGAACACGTCCGCTTATAAAAGCGTCCCAAAGTGGCCTCAAATCTTCCATCTCAGACTTCATGAAAGGAGCCAGCTCCTATGACTAGAAAGTAAAAAAAAAAAGAGCAGATATTCACAATCAAGCTTTTTACATCTCTGATATCTGAACCGCAAAACAGAGATGTTCAGGAATTCATGCCTGGGAAAAATGAAGTGTAAGTTGCATAAAATTACTCATGAAAGTTTTTTTGTTTTGTAAATGAACAAATTGTACTCAGTTTTCTTTTAAAAATAAATACAACACAAAATGAAGAAATAATCATTTTATACCCAGTGGACACCCTGGACATTAAACACCATTACATAACTATAGAATAGAATATCAACAAAAGGGTAATTGCACTTTTTATCTGTATTTGCACTGAGCCTCGTGGGTATCAAGGTTTCAGAGACG
Organism: Melanostigma gelatinosum; assembly: GCF_949748355.1. Classification (NCBI taxonomy): domain Eukaryota; kingdom Metazoa; phylum Chordata; class Actinopteri; order Perciformes; family Zoarcidae; genus Melanostigma; species Melanostigma gelatinosum. The sequence goes on from NC_136645.1 coordinate 12,007,988, forward strand.
CTTCTCATTACTTGGTCTTAATCCAACTTGACACAATAACTCCCTCGGCTCATATTATGTATTAAAATTATATTAGACTCCAGATCTCAAGTCACTGTGGGGCATATACACAAGTACAGTATGAATTGTTGCAAAAAACAAAGCACGGATTTCAGTTATTGCTGCTGCTGAGCAGTAATTGTCACACATGTTGTTGGACCATCGTTGTTCACAGACAGTACACTGGTATCAAAGACACTTTCTTTTTGTGTGTGTGTGTGTGTGTTGCTGGAATGGCTGTGAGGCTCAACATGAGCCTGGCATCACTGTGCTCCCACATACACAATGACTGTAAGCCCCAAAACACATCGCCCTGAGAAATCAACCGCTGCCTCCATCAGACGCACCTTCAGCTCCTCGCCAGCAGATGGCTCTCCAGTCAGCTCATCGATGAGAGATGACTTTCACTGTACTGTATATCTGTCTGTCACAGGCAGCAAATGTATGTGTGCATGCATTGCATCCAATCGTTCATGCTGAAAGAATGCAGTGACAGTATTTAACTTGTGCTTCCTTTTAGAAATGAAAAGAAAAAAAAGGTGTTGGAGCAATTAGTCTCATTTGAGCGACATGAGGCCAGATGTGAGATAAAGTTAACGCTCCAATGATTGGGAGGCAACATGCTGGCAGTCTTGTGATTAAATACTAAAATAGACACTCTACCATGTGATAAGAGTCTGTTAAAAAGAAAAGAGAAACTTTCGCTGTAACAGAGACGTCTGCTTGTCTGAAACGCTCAATAACAATCATATCTTTCACCTTATTCTCGTGCGTAAACATAACTCAAGGGATGGGTTGTAAATTTGTGGGTCCTGCAGAGCAGAAACCGATTCAGCAGTCAAATACACACAGTTACAGTTTAATCAAAACTATCTATGCGGGATCAATCAACGCACGGCCTGAGCGGTGGGAGGACAGACTGAAAATAGGCAGCTGTGAATTTCCCAGGGCGTATCCCGGGACTAAGCAAACAAATCAGCATGTTAAAAACTGCACATGGAATATCGCACTGTAAATACAGTGTCATTCGCATGATAGAAAAACATGAGCAGTGCCGTTTATGCCCAAAGGCTCTCGCAATGTTGTCAAGACATGGAAATTATCTCGCAATTTCATGTGACCAGTAAAAAAAAAAAAAATCTTGCTTTTCTTTTTTTAAATATTTTTAAATTTTTATTTATTTATTTTTTTAAAGTTTACATTCTCAAAGCCTTCAGAAAGATCATGTTGGGGTACAGGAGTCGTGTGACTGGATTTTCCATTATCTGCATTAGAACTTTGAGTCTGACGTCATAATTCTTTTGTATTTTGACTAAAACACTCTTTCAGCAGGATTTCATTTCTTGAAACCGCCAATTCCTTTTTTGTCATCCACAGGAGGCTTAATATACATGTATACGTGTGTATGAAGAAATAAAACAGGAGTTTGAAGTTCGAATGTGCTCTCCTGCATGTACAACATATACAGTAAGACTTAACTCACATCAAAGAAAAAAAAGGGCAAGAGGAAGGGAGGGGACTTGTTGTGGGAACTAAAAAACAAAAAGTGCTTCAATGCATGTCCAGATCATGGTCTCCGGGCTGACAGACCACAGCAAAAGAGATTGCAGTCGCTGGAATGTTCCAGAGATCCGATGCGTGGCGCTACATACTGACCCACGGCAGTTTAGCCCGAGACTCACAGGAAGTAAAAACGAACAAATCGAACAAACCCACAAGCAAAGAAACCACGCATCAGAAATGTGTCGACCTCCGGGGCTGTTTGTGAGTCCGTTTGTCTCAGTCCTGCTCTCCCAGAGGTGTACAACCAAGAGCGCGTGTGTGTGTGTGTGTGTGTGTGTGTGTGTGTGTAAAGTGGTATGCTCCAGGCCTCTTCAGACATTTATAGAAGTCAGTAAAAACAGTCCGAGGAAAGGAGAGAGAGACGTGGATTCAGGGTGCAGGTGGAGGAAGGGATGAATGTGGATAGAAGAAGATGGTCATTGTCTGTCCGTCTCTGTGGACGAAGTGTTGGGAATATAAGACGTCCAGAAGAGGACAGCGGGTCAGTCTGAGATCAGAGGAAGAGGAGTGTGTGCTCGTTCCTCAGTCAGCGAGCATTTCCACAGCGGCTGCTCTTCACTGTGGGCCTGTCTGTGTGTGAAGTATGAGTAGTAGGACAACCATGGACGGAGTGGTCAGACATGGAGCACCTCCATACTGTAGTCCTCCGTCTCTGTGTACTGGGAGGAGTTTGTGTCCGACAGGGTTGGCGCCAGAGGTTCCTTGTTCTCCAGACTTGGCTCCATGAGGGGCGGCTTCTCCAGTACCAGCTTTTTACACGTTTCTGGCCGGTTCTGGACGTATATGACCCGGTTGTAAGCCTTGAGTCTCTTCCATAGATGGATGTAGACTTTGCACTGGACGTACATGAACACCAGTCCACCCGTAAAGCCGATGGCCACCACCACCAGTTTGGTCCAGAAAGGCCATTCCAGGAGTCCTGAGGAACAGAGAGCAGACAAAAAAGAAACATGTGCACCAGTCAAACATAGACCAGAAAGGAAATAATGCAAAACTAATTCAAACCAGTTGGGAAATAATTGCATTTTAGTATTACTGTTGCATGAATGTGAGACAATTTCATGATTTCTCAGATATTTCTTTCACTGAATTAGAGACTATTTCTAGATTGATTTTCCAGAAAACTGCATCACACAACACATAATCCACAATGTGACATAAAACTACACATACCGTGATAGGAGGATTAAGGACAGTCTACACCTACAACTAAATGAAAAAAACGACCATAAATAAATGCTCATTGTGTAATCATTGATAAATGTAATCAACATGAATAAAACAAATGGGGGGGCTTCCTAGTGGCCCCTCATTTCCTGCCATCTCTCCAATGTTTCTGTCCATTTACGGCATCAAATGCCCCCCCCAAAACAATTGCATATAACAAAAATAAGCAAACGATTGCTTGAAAAGCGAGAACACCGCTAAAAAATTAAAATTAAATTAAAGCAGGCTTTAAAAATGGTGATTTGTAGTAAATTTGCTAAACTGTGCGAAGACATTTCTATGCCTCCCGAGGCAGCTGCAGCATTTCTGCAAATTGCAAAAACGCCGAAGCCATAAAGCTCCAAGTAAGAGGTAAAAAATGTTAAAATTATGTGGGTGTAAATATTTCTAACAAGCTGCAATGCAAAGAGGCATAACAGAGATCTTCAAAAACAACAAGGAGAAAACTAAAATAATCTTTTAAAGATGGCTATAATATTTCAGGTAGTTTGAGATATTAAGGAGGTCCACAATCGAATTACTAAATCCTACCCGTTGATGATAGAATAAATATATGGAATGAAATAAAAAATGCTTCATATAATGGGAAGAATACAGAGTACAATCAATCATGTATTAATTATGCGTATATAACTTTATGAGGAGAGATTAACATGTTGTTTGTTGTGTGAGAATATGTCAGTGAGGTTTCTTCTAATTAAGCCACAAAGGATAACACAGAAAATATATCACAGCATGTCCCTCGACTCAGTGTCTCTCTGCATTCATTAGGTTGGAACATTCAGTGAGGTGGTGAGAATATATATATTCAGCTTTAAGGGTGAAGAAACATTCTTTTTATCCTGAAATCAAGGCAGACACGGGAAGGAAAGGGAAGGAAAGGAAAGGAAAGGAAAGGAAAGGAAAGGAAAGGAAAGGAAAGGAAAGGAAAGGAAAGGAAAGGAAAGTGCAGTTGGAAAAGAACCAGACACAGCTGACAGAAAAGCTGACGGGGAAAACACAATTTGAAAGCCAAAGGGCCAAAGTTGAACTGTTTACCTGGGATTCTTCCGGCTGCATGAGTAAAGAAAGTGTAAGTATCATGTTTTACCAAAGACACACAAACAGATTGATAGAAATGCGCAGAAATTGAAAGAAAAGTCAAGTATTACAGATGGCTGTAACTCATCATGCAATCATAAACAAATCAAAGAAGACAATGGAAAACATTTCAAGGCATATTATATCTTAATTTAAAGATTATAATCTTTGCAAGCAAATTGGGAGAAAAAACATAAAACATAACCTGGTCTCTGTGTGACTTGGCAGAGGACAAACAGGACTGGGGAGGAGCTATTTGGCACCACCATGGTGACTGAACCTGACAGCCCACTGGGACTCCAACAAGTCTGAATCATCAGGTCGGGCCAAACAGGCACAGCCTGCTCTTCCATCTGTACGCTGTCTCAGAAGCACCAAATATGCCAAAGAGGAGTGAGCGGCAGCAGACGCGCTGCCAGCGGATGATAAAACAGCTCATCGTTAAAGCGGTCGTCTCCATTTTTAGCCCCGGTAAGGAGAGCACGGCGCTCCGTCAATCAATCGGTCCGTAACTCAGTGCCGCTGACCACTTTGGTGGAGATGGAAATAAGGAGCAGCCCGGGCTCTAAGGGCTGCCGAAGGGACTATTTAACTGAACTCCTAGTCACGCTTTCCTCTTACTTTGACGTTTTAAAAAGACCATAACGCCCTACCGACCACTTGCTTAAACCATCTCCAGTCAGCAGCCGGTCAGCTCACTATTTGACATGTTAAATCCCATTTCTTCAATCTGGCACACCTGTCCAGAGTAACATTCTGTTCCCTTGTGACAGAGCCAGCCTAGACGCCTCCAGTCTGCATCCTAACTAAAGATTCAGACTGTAGCTTCAAACACAGTATAAACACACGAGAGAGGGACTAATCACCGAAGATACTTTCAACTTGCAATTTGAATCCACATCACGCACACAACACCTGATTTAACTCCCTTGAAGAAGCTAAGGATGAACCAAAACCTTATAACGACGGCTGTAAAGATCTACTTTTAAAATGTCTTTTCTTTTATCTCTGAACTTTTATGGACCACAGGTCTGAAATCAAAGCGAACTGAATTGAAGTGAAATTCCAAAATACAGACGGAAGATAATCTCTGAAAGAACCTCAGCACACTCGTCCACACATTTGTTCGTGCCTTTGATGCCCACGGAGCTTCTGCAAGTGAATTACGCCGACATATATTCCAGTCTTAGGGAACATTTCACACTATTTGAACTCAAGACTCGCACTGCTGAAATAACACCACAGTTATGCAGATTCGTCATTAAATACTGAACATGGATGACATTCCAGGATGGATGACATCTAACCGCATCCAACAACAACGTTGCGTCAATGTATGTGTGTGTGTGTGCGTCCCGGTCTGCACTGACCTTGTTTGATTTCCTCCGCTGTCCTGTCGATGAGGACGTACAGCGACCACACCACGCAGGTGATGGCGATGACGTGGAAGGTGACCGAGCAAATGATCTTCCTTCTCTCGCTCGCCGTCATCTGTAGCTTCTCCCACTGCAGACAGAGAGCAGGAGAGGACAAAGAAAAAAGAGCATTTGAGGAGGTCAACAATACATTCACACGCAAAGACCGGAGCTTTCAAACACACACGCAACGCTTAAAGCGATACAACTGTTGACTAGCAGCTCAAGAGTGCGAGCGAAACATTTGATGGAGAGCGTTCGGCTTCTGTGATCAAGATCCAATGCGACGTAACGTTTCTTGGCGAGTACAACAGAGAAGAAACAGCCCACAGGTCATTGGCGTCACAATACATCATCAGGAACTGAGCCCAGCGTCACAAAGAAAACACAGAATTCAATGCCGGCACCATCAGGTCAGTTCTGCAAATAAACTGTATCGCCTCTCAACATCCAAAATGCATTCCTTTGATTGCAGGGGTCATTTTGAAGAGAAGCGGGAGTTGCAGTGCGAGATGAAACCAAGCACCCTTTGATAGACACGAGACCGACGTCCTCGTCTCATCTTTGAACAACTTTGATGTTCACCAGTGCCATTCAGAAGCTATTAACAGCCGAGCGTTCGTTTGAAGCCCTTTGTGCAGCGAATGAAGGGTGGAGGAATTTGAATTAGTGTCCCGCTATCTCCGGGCCACAGCGATTGATAAGAGCCGTTAATGAGAGTGCGCCATCTCTCGACTCCACTTCTGAAAACCTCTTAAAAAGTCGGTGTCACGCTTGCGTTATTCCGCGTGACAGATTTGGAGGCAGCTTTTGACATTTTCCGCCTCACATCGTCGGAGTGACGTGAGCTAAGTTCGGACACTTGGAGCTGCAATGAGGCTGAACTAATGAACGAGTGCAGTAATTGACTTGAGCCAAACTACGTCTTACCTTGCGCAGTGGTTTGAGCTTGGTCTCCATGATGAACTGGTATTTACAGAGCTCACAGCAGCGAGTGTCGGAGCTCTTGATCCACTGCTGTAGACAGGACTGGTGGACGAAGCGCAGGCTTCCCGTGCAGTGGCACGGTGTGATCAGAGGACTCTCCTCATCCCCTTCACAGTGACAGATCCTACAGGAGCCAAAGAAAACAGTCAACACTAAGCTAGGAGGCAAGGCAGCTGTACTAGGAGGAAGACAAGGAAAGAGCATTCTCTATAGTAACAGGACAACATGCTCATTAATTCCACACTTGCCACCGATATAGGAAGGCAAGACAGGTGGAAACTTTATTTCCCAAATATTGAGACGCTGAACGCAGAAGACAACACATGTCCCACGTGAATAAACTCAATCAAGTCGAACTCATTTCATTCAAAGCACTTCATTTGCAAATCAAAATGACATTTTCAGAAAATAACCTCCTGTGTTCTCACAACGTCGCAGCACAAAATAGATCAAAGCAATTTGAATCTCAGATCCTCTGCAGTTGCAGCAGCAATCTTAAGTCTCAATGTTGGAAGAATTGATAAAAGTTGCCTGTAATGATTTGTTCCTATGAACAGATTATAAATTGGATTTTAATCACTATTAACTATATAAAAGTGATTATTGATACACTATTTTTTCACATTCTCAATGTTTCGGTTGCTTTGATCCAGTTTGCATTTGTACTACAACCACCAATACTATTTCAGCCTTTTATACATTACTTATGTATAAACTATTTATTTGTCATGTCGTTTTCACGGACTCATTTGAAGCACGCGGTGTTCAGGTTTTTTGATGGTCTATGATTCCATTTCAAGACTATCTGAGCCAGTTGTGGAGAAAGCTATTGGATGTTATAGTTTTTGGTGAATAACTCTGTATGTCTACACATACAGTACCAACCTTTGATAACTAGAAATATCATCTGGGGTAGAAATACCTCTGGTCAATGTAATACAACTTTTTTTCTGGTAATTGTTGAAATGCTACTGCATCTAATTGCATTAAATTGAACAGGTGTCCGGTGTAACATGTTTCTCTCAGTAAGAAAAACCAATCATATTTTAACATCAGACCAAAGGAACCCTTGCTCCTCTTAAAGTTCACAGATCGGACACTGACAGGGCTGGAGCTATTAGTCACACACACATGAAGGAGGTGTGCATTCGTCTGACGCAGAGATAGATGTGAGAATCCAGACTTTGTATGTACGACACAGTTCCACCAGTAGGCCAGGTACCGTCTGCCAAAGCAGTAAGTTTCAGTTTGTTACCGCACAAAATGAGCGGTTGGAAAGGGTCGTTAGAGCAACCTCCTACCTCGTCAAGTCAATATCATAAGTATACACACAACTTCCAGGAAGCACAAACTAACGTCATTATGATCTCAGAATTGAACGTCAGGACATTGGCCTGTTCAGACCAGGGCCTCCAGGGAAAATCTGCTGTTGCACCTTCAAACACAACACAACTACAACAAGCTGCACAAGGGAAGGCGCAAGCAGTTCTTTGAAACCTTAACTTCAAGTCCACCCTTTCTACCGATCTCTAGCAGCAGATGCATAAACGAGGAAAGGAGTCGGCTGTGTCCCCCCCCCCCCCCCGGAGTGAGACGAAGAGAACAGTGACTCCTCTCTCTGGGAGAACAAGTAAACAAAGGCATTGAAAGAAGGTGGAGAAGAGAAGAGGTTGTTCAAAGGGGTTTGTCGTCATCGCAGTTAAGGGGAGGATAAGAACACATGATGAAGACACGCACCCACACATGTTGAGAAAGTGAGCGAGCAAGGTCACGTCTATTTGCAGACTACACTGATCTGGCCAAAGCGTTACAAGATTTAAAAGACAAAGTGAAGAAAAAATGGATAAAAATAGGTCAAATCAACGGGTTTCTCAACAGACGAGGTGGCGGGAGTGGAATGAGGAGCGAAGGATTACGGGATAGAGGAGGCACAATTAACATCTCTGGAAGAGTGTTTTTTCTATTGGTTGTGGCTGAGCTGCTTTGTTTGTGTGATTGTATGGATCACAAGATGATGAACTGCAGATTCTCTTCCCACGCATACTGTTGTGTACTCCTCTACAAAAACAAACTAAAACCAGCCTGAGGACCTGGACTATCTGGCTGCTCATATCAAGGGCTGGCACTTGCTGAAGTGGATTTGATGAATGATTCTAATGTTACTGTGTTGTTGTTTTTTAAAACATAGGAGGGTATAACAGAAGAATCCCACCTCCACATGGCGTCGTGGTGGAAATAAAGTGATGAGTAAACAACACGAGTGGAGGAGGACTCCAGGGGTCTCGAGCTGAGAAATGTAGGTTTCATGCTAGATGTCTGCTAGATTGTCTGTAAACTGCTGCAAAAGACACTTTAAAGATGGAGATCTCACAAATGGAGCAAACACAACTCAGCCATTCAAAGGGGCGTGTGCTTCATCAGCTTAACGGAATAATCCCAAACAGCTAAATTTACTGTATCGGTGTCGGCAGCAGCACATTCCGAGCACCGTTAGGCACGGGAGGGAAGTTCAAATTGAATTTGCATCACTTCAGCAGCCAGAATATGCTCCCTTTTCTGCTCCCTCCACTGCTCCCTATATACAGGGATGGGTCAAATGCAGTCGTCAAATTTCGTGTATATGTATATGACAATAAAAATGGGTTCTTCTTCCTCTTCTTCTTCTTCAGAACACACCCTGTTTAGCAGTGATTTGAGGATGACAGAGGCGCCATTACAGTATGTCACCATTAAAATATGTGAAGCAAAACAGAATCGGGAAATCACAAGCAGCACAAGCTGAGAGGAAACAAGCTCGGCACTTTCTTCCTGTTCACTCTTGTCCGTTTCCTCATACTTCTCCTGTGGCAATTATCTGACCTTTGCACTCTTCACTACCTCAATGTGCTGCTTTCAGATCCCCTCCCTCCAGCTGGTCATTGCTCTGCCCTGAACCAGAAACAATTATTCATATATTTTCAAATGAATATTTCGACACCATCTGTTTTTATTTCTGCGCAACATATTTCCATGGGGGAGGCATGGGGCAGAGAGTGACATCTGAGGCGTTGTGTTCTCTCCTGTTTAAAGTCTACTGTGCACTATATCAGAGACACGCTGATCAGAGAAAAACACATTTCAATGTATGGCAGCGCCGCTGGAAGCCATATTCCTTTTGACTTCTTTCCCCTCTCTGCACGCCTCAAGAAGTTACTTGTCTCCATTTCTGTGGCCGTGGCTTGCCTTAAAAGAGAATATTAAATTTGCTCAGAAACTACATGAATAACAGACTCTAGCGGTTGATATTAGAAGACGTGAAAGCTTAAAAGTACTCTGATTAATTTGAAGACCAGCAGGTTTATGGAATTATGTTTTTGACCCCGTTCTGTTTGTATCTGGTGCTCTACTATACGTGCACGAGGACCACAGAGGACGCGGAGCATGCACGCCTTAAAACACCGAGAAGAAGGAAAGAGGCGAAGCAAGATGCAAGAACTGGAGAAGGTGAAAAGGCAGCTACGGAATAAATATAAGCCTGACTGCAATAATGATCGTTTACTTCAAAGGTTGGCCATGTTTATCAAATGACAGAGGGTTAAATGACACCCGGTTTATGCCTCCGAGCTCACACTCCAAGCCACCTGACAGAAAGCTCCCGCGATGCGTTTGTTTGTGTGCGCTGAGACTACGGAGGCTATTTGAAGCCAATAATCTGTCTCCCGATCTCTGAACTGGTCACTTTGCCAATTCTAAGCTCATGTTTCTCCCTCAGCCCACAGCTGACGTACTGTATAAGACGTATAATCTGAAACGGACTACACGCACAGACCACAGCTGAGGGGCCAAAAAAACAAGACGGACACATAAATGACATTCCTTTGTCCTTAAGACTTAACCACCATCAATCCAGTGACCAGCTTCCAGGCGGAGTATTGACAGACGGATACTGTAACCCAGAAGTTCTCTGCGTGATCTATGTAGGGCTCAAATTGTATTTCTTGGCGACTTAGAAAGATCTGCTGTTACCCAGCCTGATCTGCAGTCGTGACCTGGTCTGTAATTAAATATTTCTTACAATCTGTCCTTCCTAACAGACTGGCTCAGCCTATCAGATTGCACACAGGCTGCCATGTGAAAAAGATGACGGCCCAATAAGACAGACGCTGGTTCAAAGTCTATTATTCTGCTTCTGTTGCACAATGTTTGAGACGAACACACACTTCATTCCCAAATACTATTACATGTCCTACCCTGACCTCTGCCCTTCTATCTTTTCCTTAACGTTGCCATTGCCCCCCCGAGTCCTGCCTCTACTGCGAAGATGAAAGCTGACAGACAAAATAAATCACCACTTTTCGCAGCATAAGACACGTTAATGCCTCATCGAGCTGCAGCAACACTGAAAAATTATTCTAAAAAACCCAGCCCGACAGCACTGCGAAAAACATGGCACACCCTTGAGATAACTTTAAAGTGAAATGAAATGGCATGAAATGAAATGAAGGTACGTATATTTCTGTTCTAGACGCATGAGGGGTTGAATCAGTACAGTTCATGGTGTTGCATCTATGTGTAAATTTCTCCGAAGCAACAGCTCTACTCCGAGCAGGGGTTTTGAGGACAAATGTTTCTGGAGGTGTACGATATTTGCTCGGTAGTTACACGACAGGATGAGAAGCTCCCACTACTCCACAGGGCTCTGGGGTTTACTGCCACTAACGGCACACGGATGGTCTACCAAGTCACAGGGTGGTGACTTGGTAGACCACCCGAGTCATACCATCCAGACAGTCACCCACCTGCACCAGTCTCCAGATAGTGAGTAGGGTGACAGTGGCTCTGTTTTCTCTGACAAAGGGGAGGGGCAGCAGTCCAGGTCCATAAAGCACAGGGGGGCTAAAAGATCTCCGGTCCCAGCCACTGTGACTGTTTTTTGGGTGGCCAGCTGGCCCGTTCTCCTTGGAGCTGTACTGAGTCGGTCCTCCTCGAACGCGTCGTCATCTCCCAGTAGATCCTCGACGGGGAACCCTGACTCACTGCCTTCCAGCAGGACGCTAGAGGACTTGGGGATGTGGAGGTTGGAGGCGTAGCTGCCCAGCTCAGAGCACTGCAGGCTGGCCGAGGTTGAGGATCGAGAGAAGGGGAGGAGGAGACGGAGGAAGTTGGCGCTCGGAGAGGGATGAGGATGGAGGAGTGTTGGAAAGAGGAGGAGGAGGGGCAATGATAGCAGGGGCAGATGGGAGATCATTTGCGGGGGGGATGCCCAACATGTATTTGTAGTTGTTGGTGAAGGCAGGGACGAGGTGGGGGTGGGTGCATGTTGAGAAGGTTGGATCTGGTGTGTGGGTGCTGCAGCCAGTTTGCAGTCGAGTGTGTGCGGCCTTCGATCCGAGCCGGTTGGCTGAGCGGGCCCGGGCTTCAGCTCCAGCTCTCCCTCAGAGCAGGTGCGGTCTATAAAGTGCAGACCGCGACAAAGACTGTCCACGCGTTGGCCCACGTCATTTAGAGACACAGAAAACCTGAGCGCCCCGCTGGGGTGGATGTTGACGGAGGAGGGGCGCAGCGGGGAGAGCCAGTCTCGTTGTTTGGAGGCTGGTAGGGCGTCCGTGCAGAGGGTGGTGACTGAAATCCCTCCTGAACCGTGACAGGTGTTACCGTTTGAATTCAACAGAACCACTGCAGTCTGCTTCGGATAGTCCTGAACCTGACTGCTGGAGTGTAAGTGTTTGTGCATGTGTGTATACGAAAGAGGAATGTGATTGAAGACTGTGGTACGGGACAGCAGGAGACGGAATGAGAAAAGACAAAAAAAAAAAGAGAAATGGAAAACAACATCATGCATTTGAAAACAAAGGAACTTGACAAAAGGAGCTAAAATATTTTGGGTGTTCAGTTTTGCCTCTGCATGGAAATAGCAAACAATGGTTGACCCATGCTACTATAAAATCACATTTTACAGCAGGTAACAGGCAACTTTACACAGTGACAGTGTATTGCACAATAGTGAACTTCACCCACAGATTAGGTTCTCCAGCAGTAAAGGACAAAGAAACTGATGAAATGTATTGTCCTCAGGTGTTCATATCAGGGAAATGAGGGGGTTTGTACCTGCAGATGTCCTGGCTAGAGGGGGAGACTGACGTCCTGGAGAAACTGCATGGAGCGTTGACTGAAGTCGGGCTCCCCGCCTGAGGAACAAAACAAAGATATAACTGTGTAAATAACTCGTGTATTTTTTAACAGACAGAATTAAATCATATTCCTTGTGTTGCCAGGAAAGGTCCTATGTGTGGTGAGAATCATCAGTGCCTGAATCTGATCTTTATAGAAAGAGTAAACGCATGTCACGCACCGATACACTGGATGATAAAAAGGAATAAAACACAATGCTGGCAGCTAATCTGTCTGATTAAAGTAGTGGCAGGAAAACTCTGTCTCTGTGCGTCACAGAGCAGGTGAAACGGCATGCTGCCACGGACCGAAGCACTCAGGAGACGGACTGCGAGACAGAGGGAGAGTGATGAAGAATGAGGCGCTGAGAGAGGCACAGCTGGAGGACGTGAGGCTGTAGACTTGTTCAGCCTCCGCAGAGAATACTGAACAGATGCACCGGCAGGTACAAGGATGATGACTTCAGCGTTATCTACCTCTTTCCTTTTCTCCAGCCATGGTCACAACAGCTGAAGGCCAAGCTTTTCCAGGATAGCGTGTTTCTTTTCCTTGGATGCAGCGAGGCTAGCCGGCCCCCCCCCGTAGCGTTATGCTAACATAACGCTACGGGGGGGGGGGCCTGGTCATTTCGATAAGAAACTAATTACCTATTGATTTCATTTCTAACTAAGGGGAAATTTATGGCTCATGGCCCGACACCAATCAATACAAAATTCAATATCTAGCTTTGCCCTTTGGTCTGTGTTTCTGAACAGCACAGCTTCTCCTTTCACAAACATGCCGTGTCTCTCTCTTTTCTATTGCCCTCCTTTTATAATTCATCCAAGGTTGCTTTTAATGTCTCTTTAAAATGAGATTTAATCTTCTGCTTCTAATATGCAAGGCTGCTGTTTGGGGCTCCTGCAGGCGTCTAGAATTTAAGAAGTAAAATGAACAGACGGCTGTGAGAAGTGTGCGAGATACAAAAAGATCAAATCAAAGCAACAACACATTATTATAGCACCCATCACCATATTTAACTTCATGCTGACTCAGCGCTTCACTTCAACAATAGCTAAAAAGAAGAAACATGCTGAGCTAAAGAATCATGTGAAATCTGGAAACGGACAAAAAGTGGTCGGCTAGGTGATGTTTCCACTAATCATTAATGACACTGGACGGTGTCTTTGTTCCTTATTTTATTCCTCAACATAATGTTCCAGTGCCGTCTCTGTTAATCATTCACGTCGTCATCTTTGGGAGTTGGCCGATAGATGACTAACTCTGTCTCTGAGCAGATGCAAACAGCGGTGGGATGATAACAGAGTCCAGATAGCAATGATTTGATTAACTTCCTAACGGCCTGTATGAGTCTTCAGACATCTGCTCTCTCATAACTGCCCTCTTTTATGACGAGGACCGTTGAGCAAATGAGTATAGAGCCTCTCATTTTCTAACGACAGGGGGAAATTAATTTGAAACTTTTGTTGTCTCATGTTTCTCTGGAAACCTTAATGTTAAAGTGCTTCATAGATTATCTGGTAATTCATTCGACAGAAAACTAAAAAGCCACCATTTAGCAAATAAGTTGAATTCATTTTTAAAGCAATCTTTCAAGCAAAACACTTTCTTGTTGCACATTCTCCAATGTGAGGAGATAGCCCTAAATAGCTGCCAACCAGATGTTTGGCTGACTATCAACAGCAGCCCACGGAGCAGTCGGTCGCTGCTTTGTGTCTTCATGAGGACTGCAACAGTTGAATTCCTTCCCAAACGGTGTAAGAGGCATCGCACAGCTCCCTGGCACTATGCTAAAAAGATTTAAAGACATTTAACAGAAATGCTGATTATTTGCCCTCAACTACACCTTTCTTCCACAAATCTCCAGACAGGAATAGCTGGATAAGAGACACCGTCAATGAACAAATTAAATCCCAGCAGGTGAGACATAATTAGTTTTTGGCTTCGGATGCACGCATACGTGCATATCTAAGACTATACACCTCATACATACAAATCATCCAGACTGTATTGTTGTGGCAAGCTGGAGATGTTATGAAATATTCCTCTCAGGCTGATGCTGTGGTTATTTATGTCGAGCGATATCTTTTTAAGTAGGTCAACGATTGGATGCAAGCACATTCATTTTTGATTTGATCCGACACGAGCTCGTGATTCAGCTTGAATCTGTGCCATGTGAAGCACTGCAGGGTTTGTTTTGGTGTCTTTATTTGGAGTCTGGCTGCAGTCGATGTGGAAATGATTGAAAACAAACGCGCGTCAGTCGAGATCCATTAAAACGGTCATCAGCAGTGGCACACGAGTCAAGTAACTCATGGTCTTACTAGCTGCGCATTTTAGAGCTTTGTAACGTAAATGAACTTGACCTGCAGCTTATATTCTTTCAGCAAAAAAAAACGGTTGAGTCACTGACGGAAATATGAAAATCTCCCATCTCATCCTGCCAATACTGAAGATGGTGCGAAAACTGCATGTATGCATAAAATAATCTTCTGTTGTCTCTCTGATCACATTCTGGTTACAGCAGCTTCCGGGATGAGTGGTTTCAGTCAAGAGAAAATTCACAACACCTCTATAACAGTCAGTTTAAGTTGTGGACAATATACGTCAAGAGCTTGGAGAGGACTTCTTACATTTCCTTGCTCAGTGATCTAAACTGGTCTAGCAATTAAAACCAGCAACCTTTCCAGTCACAAGCTGACTCAGCATCTTTTCCCGGTAGACTTGTCTGTGCAAATAACAATTAAAATAGATTTGAAACCTGCCAGTCAGTGGCATTTCCCTTTAGGAATGAGCAGGAAGCACCAGCTGGCAGGCAGACTGCTGGTTATTAATTGAAGCTGTCAAACTGAAGAGCCTTAATGTTCATACTTTATGTCTATCCAGTACAGACATTTGTCAACGGAATGGCGGTCTAGGTAGGACATTTAATGACAATGCATGTTATCCAGAAGCAGCTGACTAAATTCACCCTTCCATTTACGCACAAGATACCCAGAACTTCGATCTGTTGGCCATCTCATGTGTGTTTGTGTGCGTAGAAAGAAAGCAAGTGCAACAAGAGAAACTTCTATCATCCAGACTTTTCAGATGTGACTAAACCCTCAATCATTACATCACATATTCAGTCTAGTTTGAACAGTAAAATTAAAAAATGTTTTAATGTTTGAAATACCCAGGATGTCCCAAGCCACTGTGCAAGATCCATATCTGAGCCAAACAGGGCATGTTTAAATTGATCAGTTTCAGCTATTTTAAGCCTCAAACAATCCTGCTGCAGCAGCTCCAGACTGAAACTGCCGTCTCTGTAGACACCAAACAAAGCCACGTTGGGTAAACATTCAACAAATAGTTTGACATTTTGGGAAATAATTGTTTTCTTACTGAGAGTTTGATACCACTCTCATATCCGTCTGCTAAAATTAAAAACAACTCGCCTGGCTCTGTTCGAAACGTAGCAAAATCTGTCTACAAGCGCGTCTGAATTGAAATGTTGAATGTTCTTTCTTTATGTAAAGTGGTCATTGTTCCTCTCTGGTCTGAGAGTGGCACATTGTCTCTATTAACACTCTATTAATGGTTTATCATAGCTGTGGCCATGGACATAATTGCTGGTATATTCGTCCCTCAGGCGCAATGACTTCCATCTCCCTCATGTATAAACAGTGACTGGCTTGTGGATCAAACATTATTGCAGGAGCGGTCCCCTGGTGATGAAGTGACCGTGACATCTGTTGGCACAAGTAAAGTGTTTATCCTATAAGTAGCTCAGGTGAACAAGGAGTGAAACCCTGGAGTCAGATTCAATGCGGGGTGTCGGTTTGCCCAAGGGAGCGAAGACGAGGAGGGAAGAAGGAAGGGAAGAAATAGAGAAAGACAAGAGTCACAGAGAAGCCAAAGTGAGCTGAGGAGCAAAGCCACGTGTGCTCTCTGGGAGGTTGATCAGAGGGGCAGCTCTGATTGAGGTGATGTGATTCAAGAGGAGCGGGTTATCTATCAGCTACTCTCACTCCACTGCATGTCTGTCCGTCTGCCCTGTCAATCTCTGCCTCACCGCCGCCCTGCTGTCGTCTCTCTCTCTCTGTGGCGGAGGAAGGCGATACATCATTCATTCAGTTTTGGCCCATTTGTGTGTGCTTTGCTCACCTTTGATATATTGCTGGACCTGCTTGCAGAATGACCCAGAGGCTTTTCATTCTGTAAAAGAGGAGAAGAGAGACAATTCAAGTGGGTGCAAAAACTAAAATCAGAAACAGATAACAAATCTGTTCAATCTGCACACGCATCCTGCACAGTCAGAACTGACATATTCTATCTGCATTCATCTTAATTAGTCATGAGCGTGTGCTGCGTTTCATCCACATCCACAGGAAATGTTTGCAAATGTTACTTTTAAGAAGACACAAGACAAAGAGTCCACATGTGTAGAACCTCAAATAGGCACCCAGCTGCTTGGAGCTAAATGCTAACACTAGCATGCTAATATGGTCACAATGACAAATGCAAAAAGCTGATGTTTAGCAGTTACCAAGTTGTATTCCAGTCAAATTAACAGTTTAGATATTTCAGTCTGGACCAAAGTGGTGGAACAACCAACACACCAACCCTAGAGCCATGCTGCTAGCATATCGAATGGTGTCACAATATTTGTATCATTACCCAGGGAGTGGAACATGCCACCTCCGCACAGTTAAGTTTTGTTCTGAGGCTGTAAATGATCGTCGATTCCCACTCAGTGTTCTCCGCTTGCATCTGACACGCAGATAAACAGCCACTCGGGTGTTGCATTGCATTCAGTGTTGGTATTCAAGCCTTGGTTGGTTCCTTAATGATGATTCATCAATCATGGTTACATAATGCTGAGTTCACACCGGGTCCGACAGGGCTGTGGTGCTTTGGACATGAACAAATCTTTGTAAAAGGGGAATCAGCTCGATACAGTGTACACATACAGTAGAAGGATGCCCAGATTAAACAATTTCCTCCAAGCTACCATCAGTGCACACAGCAGACCACACGTGGCAGCATTATCATGCAACAGGAATCATAGAAATTGACCAGTATTGTAATAATACAAACTGACCCAATATTTCAAGTGCATTGATTGGTTTGTTTTGATTTATTGGTGCAAGATACGAAATTGGGAGCATTCCAAGCTCTCAACATGGAGAAAACCAACATGCTTTAAAAGCACGCACGGCCAACATGGCGATGTTGAATGAAGCTGAATTCTGTTGGGAACAAATTTTAATATTGTTTTGCAACAGCAGATCTTTTTCCCAAAGTAAGGTTTTGGGGACTTAATAAAAGACATCATTTTGGGGACCCTGGCACCAGTTGATAATCCGGCCTTGCTCTCTCTCTCTCTCTCTCTCTCTCTCTCTCTCTCTCTCTCTCTCTCTCTCTCTCTCTCTCTCTCTCTCTCTCTCTCTCTCTCTCTCTCTCTCTCTCTCTCTCTCTCTCTCTCTCTCTCTCTCTCTCTCTCTCTCTCTCTCTCTCTCGTACATTAACCTTGCCACCAGAAACTCACGGACCATGAGTCTCGACACATGCATAGACACACACGCATCGTACCCGACGTGCTACCACTTCCAAATTACTTTGACTCTTCGCTCGTGTCCCCGCTGTGACTAGTTGCCATGGTGATAG
The DNA here is from genome assembly GCF_949748355.1 of Melanostigma gelatinosum. NCBI lineage: Eukaryota > Metazoa > Chordata > Actinopteri > Perciformes > Zoarcidae > Melanostigma > Melanostigma gelatinosum. The sequence continues at coordinate 12,026,098 of NC_136645.1, forward strand.
AGGACCACTCTGTGAGCCTCTCCATCACACTCTGCTTATGTCCATCTCCATCCTTATTTTCCTCCCATCTCACTGAAGTCTTGAGGACATTTACACACCCAGCCATGCTGATAAAACAACAATTTGTGCAGCAAGTGCAGCGAAAAACACATCAAACATCTCTCGCGTCTCACTTCTACTACTACAGCAAAAGTTTCCATTGTCTGATGAGGCAAAGAGCTGACATTTGATCTTATCAGAAGAAAATCAAAGTTCTGAATAAACATCTATATGCAATTTCCTGTCACTTTGATAAACTAAAATGTCAGCTGCAGGTGTGTGGCCATCGTCTTTAATGTCAAACTGTATTAATCTTCTGTTTTAATCTGTTAACGCATTTCCGTTCGGTACGAGGCTCACGGTCTTTCTTTTTAAACCTTTATTTAACCAGGTAGTCCCATTGAGATTAAAAATCTCTTTTGCAAGATGTAAGTAACAATACAAGATGTAAGCAACAATACCACATAACATTAAGGAGCAGTTTTTGTTTTTTATGCTTATGTGTTGCTAAGAAGACACCCCAGAAGATGGGTCACTCAGGTATAGTTCCATCATTGTTCAAAGTCAAAGAATAACTTCATGATGTTAGTTGTAATGAATAAATATATTTTAAAATAAAGTACATTTCTCTGGCATTTATAGTTTTCTACTGTACCGAAACGTACCGAACCGTGGCTCCACTGTATCGTACCGAACCCAACCGTGGATTTTGTGAACCGTTACACCCCTAATACTGAAGGCTCGGGTTCACACGTAAAAGTACAGCACTGAGGACTTTACACCAAGTGGTTCTGCAGACATAACTCTCCTCCTGTACGATTAAAGTGAAGAAGTTCTCCTCCACCTCCATGTTATTACTTATTCAATGCCTTCAAGAATAAAATGATAAATACAGCTCTCAGTGGGTGCAATTTCTGCAGCATATCAATTGTCAGATTGTCAAAGAGGATACAAATTCAGTTTTGTTTTTTGCCCCAGGAGATGACAGATGGGGATAACAGTTCCTTGATGATCCTTGCCCTTAATCCTTCCATCTTGGCCAAAAATGAAGTAACAAGCAGACGGATGGTTTCTGGAAAATAACAAGGCCACAAATGGACCGATGACTTTTATAGATGGCAGTGATTAGAGCAGGGAGGCTGCAGACAAATGACAAAAGATAAAAAAAGAAGAGCGATCAACAACATTTCTGAGTGTCCTTTCTAAACCCATTTCTCTAAAAATGCTCCCAAACTGTGGTACTTGTACAAGCTCTGGGTGTCACCTTCACTGCCGCCATGACTGTAGACTATAACGGGCCTTATTCTCTGGGCTCATGCATAATTCTGATAAAGAAGGGTTCAGGTCTCACACACCACTGTGTCCGTCTTTCTCCACCTCCTTTGTGGGTCTGTTTGCAGTCCCGGCCTTTGATAACACAACTTTCAAACTGGACTCTGAAGACTCGAGGCTTGTAAGAAAATGAAGCTCAGGAGAGTACGCGAGAAGAGGAGAGGTCATATTCAGAGGGATCGCTGCGTCTTCCGGTGATCTGTTCTCGGCCCACGGGGACGTCGGGGAGGAGGGCTCAGCTTGCTTTCAAGCAAAAATCTCAAAAGACAAAACCTTTGGAAAAAAGACGCATTTCAAAAGAGGCAGGGTTAAATTCCCAAAGTTTCTATCTTCAACAAAACTTTTTCAATATTAGAATTGAATGCCACATCTGAGCGGCCTTTGATGAAGATGTCACAGATCGGGCAGTAGACTGTTTGGGGCGTGCAACAGGCTAGAGCTCAGTTGTTTAGTCAAGCAAAAATACCAAATATTTTGTGGTTCCAGCTTCTTAAATGTAAAGATATGTTGCCTTTCTCTGTTGACTGTCACTGAAAATTGAATTTGTGGACAGAATATTTGAAAATGTCACCGTAGGCTCTCAGGAATTGTAATGTGATGACATTGAAAATACAATGAACAATTTAAGTTTAAATAAAGAAAAAAGTAGATGGATAAATATCTATAACTACACAATATTCTTCAACATACTGCTGTAGGACTGATTGCGAAAACACTCCCAACACTGAAAAGAGCCATGAAGTTAGAAAATGACATTGACCAGGAAACGTTACAAGTCTTTCTTTTGATGAGAAACACGAAATTAAAGAACTGAATTTTGCCATCAGATCTTTCTGCACCATTACACACCAGCATCATGCTAGAGCAACCTCAATTACGTTTGACCATAAACGTATTTTCTCCCTGATTATGTTTGTGTTTGACGTATTACAAAATACGTTTCAAATCAACATTTTAACACAAACCTTTTTTTCCCTCTCCTGATCCACGCACGGGGGGCCGTGGTTATGGTGAGGGTAAGAGTAAGGACAGGGTTAGTAACTAAAGGCAAGGCAGATCACAGAAAAATAATAAAGAGTAGAGTATGGCAAAGATATGTTGATTAGAAACGTATTTGTAATACGTCAAACACAAATGTAATCAGGGAGAAAATACGTTTATTGTCAAACGTAATTGAGAATGCATTTTAGTTTCGGGGGAACGTCATTTTTAGGCGATAGGGCTCGCTAGAGGCGGAGCATGAAGATAGGTTTGTGGTTGAGGTCAAAAGCTTCCCAGAATTCAAAGCTGAGACTTTCCGTCAGCGAGGCTGCAGTTCTTACTGCACTATCTGAGCTCGTCTACACCAACAACAGTTTCTGTCTCAACACGGACATGAAATGAGATTTCACACCATAGGTTCGGGTCACACATGAGAACTACTAGTCAGTCTCGCATCTCTTCACCTTGTACGTTTATTTGTCCTAAGGAGATTGAGACGGTATTAAAAAAACAACTGTGGCATAAATAAATAATATAAATAAAAGGCATTTTAACAGAGGTCTTGGAAAATGGCCTCCATCTAAAAGTTAAATAATGGCACCTCTACATCTCTACTGAGCTCTAAAACATATTTAAGGTGATGGGTTTTCATACATTAGACAGCTCCTTGCTGTGAGTCCCAAACACTGACAGAGAGGAGTTGTGGCAGTTACTCTGTTGAAAAAGAGACAAGGAATTCACTTTATAATCTCCTGCTATAAATAGCTGACATTGTAACAAGACTAAGAGGGAGCGACAGAGCGATTGTAGGAAAATAGAGACAAGACAAGGCAAGACATATTGTAAAGTAAGAGACAGAGGAGCCAAATGAATGATAGCTATCAGACAGCGGTAATGAGGTGACTGTCGAAGGAATTTAATCAGGGAAATTAATGGAGTGTGTGTCTCTTTCCCTTCTTTGCTCTTTCTCTGTAAATTCAGTACAATTCCAAATGACCTCAGCAAGCTGCGTAATTCTTCATTCAACAGAAGTGGTTTAATTTCTTTGTTATCAGTTTAATGTCCAGCAGTTTACCTACACCTCCGTCTTTGACAGCTTAAACTACACAGCATTCCTGATTTATACTACGGTACATTAAACATTCGCCACCCACTGTTCCACTGAAAGGGTGCCTCTATTTCTATGAACAATAAGCAAACATGTAATGTGTTGTGGTAGTATTTAATAGGTAAAATGAACGTTATACAACCAAAACCTTATAAATAAGGTTACTCCCTGCCTTTAAAGCAGCTGGCAGTCCAACAGTGTGGAAGGATTTATTGCAATAAAGCTTTGGAAATGTAATGTTCAAATCAATCACATGGCTGTAACATAACTAAACTGTATCTTTTTAATTAGGTGGAGCATCCTCAAGAGGAGGGATGGGTGCATCAGGATTAAAAGGAAACATAAAAACACTGCTGATATCTAAAAACGGATAAAAGAAACATTAAAATATATATTAATAGATAAACTTCAAGTATTACACAGGTGTGCATGTAAACTCCTTTAACTAATGGATGAGAGAACGGGATTGTACATGTAATGGCTACATAAGAATATAATTTGTTCAATGTTTGGTTGTATTTTCTATGATCATTCGTTGGAAATTAATAAACCGAGCTAACATTCTGGAAAATCCCATCCCATTGTGAAAGATGTCTGCTTGATGAAGGACGGATCAACTTCATGTCAGCTTTCACTAAACGGCTTTACACTTCACACCAGATTTCACTTTCAGACTGCTTGCAGCATTTTGTGGGGTCTGATGTCAGCAGAACACAAACGCATGCATGAGTGCACTCAAAGTCACTCTTAAATGAGCACCACGATGAAAATGGCTGTGAAAAGGACTTCAGCGGAAACAACAGCACGCTAAAGCAGACAACCATAACCAGCTTGTTTTCAGTCAAACACCATGAAGCTTAAGATAAACAGACATTAGACTGACAGGTGAGGGAGTAAAGCTCGTGGATCTGCAGGTATGACTGCACAAGGCGGTGTTTACATCTGAATAGCTTTCCCTGAAATAAATGGCATCAGCATACCATGATCTGCATCATTCTTCCAAATGCAGATCTAAAAATGAGGCCATCCTGCTTCTTTTTTAAATGCACAAGTTGCTGCAGACACAACATTTCCTTCACAGGCAGAGATAACAGATTTCCTCCGCATAGTCTCGGCTCTTCAGAGAAATCTCTCTCACATCACATGAATCTAATGCCAGCGATGTCAAGTAGGCCATTATAAACACACTCAGTCGGAAAATACAGCTGGCATGCACAGAAATGCACACAGAGGAAACGTTGCATTGCCTATCTTAACTATGCACAGCAACAACAACCAGTGGAGCGCTTGGCTGACCACAGACGTCTAACCAGACCTAGAAGAACTGTGTCTCGCTAGACGTCAAGCACGTTAGAAAGTTTAGTTTCCATAAAAGCTGTTGTCATATTTGAGGGCCTATTCTTTTTACATGAGAGGCATTAGCTCAACAGAAACTACAGCCTCACACAGTGTCAGCCTCCAGCATTTGTGTGTCTGTGTGTCTGCATGTACAATAAAACCACATCGAATATCATGTCAAGTGAGACTGCAGGGGAGACAACCCCAGACTTTGTTTGGACACAAATCTACAGAACTTGTGTGCGTTTGTGTGTGAATGAGCATGTCTGTCTGTTCTCTTATTGACAAGATGTGAGCTTGCGGTTTCCCCTCTTGCTCCTCCTCCTCCTCCTCCTCTATCCGTCCCTCATCTTGCTTCCTCTTGGTCATAATTACATCAGTGTCCAAACAGGATATGAAAGAAAGAGAGACAGTGACCATCAAATTCAGAGCAGGACCATGTGGACGGTGACCCACCCCGGCTGTGCATCTAGTCAGGCTACATGGCAGTATTATAGATGCAATACCAGAGTCTAATACAACAATGAGAGCTACAGTAAGACGGTACCAGAGGAACATGAAGGAAAAGTCAAATATGGCAGTAACAGTACGGGTATTGCTTTATAAAGAGCGCAAGAGATCCACAGATATGAGGGAGTATTTCTGTGACTCACATTTCCTCACTAGCTGCACTTGGCGTCAGGCCCTTCCCCATAACAAGTCATTATTTATGACTCGTGTGAAATAGTCAGGCAACAGATAATTCGTTCAGTGCAGTGCCTCTGAATTAGCTCCGTTATTAGTGTGTGAACCGTCAGTTCCCTTGTGATATAATCCTTCAACAACAGGCTCTGAGAAACAAAGAAATGCATACAGATGGGCTGAGAGGTCCCCTCAGCAAAGACAAGAGAGGAAGGGGTGAATTACTGACCGAGATTAATCAGACGTTACTGGTATAAAACACATATTCAGTAGTACTTCATTTAAGAAGAGACTCACAGTCCATAACAGCTTCTTTATAGCTAGCAGCTGCTTAGAGACGCACCCGCTGGGGATATGACCACCCAATCTGAAGTGTAACATTTGAAAAGTTCCTCTTCTTCTTTTTTAAATCCAGCATCCAGCCTCCTGAATACTAACTGCACGAGTTCTCCTCACTCCGCACTGTTGAATGTGCTCGAGGCTTTTGAAAGCAAGCTCTTTTCTGAGGAAAACAAGAAGATGAAGAGGAAAACAAGGCTGTTAACAAAGGAGCTGTGTGGGCACGTTGCAAAATAACCAACTTATGAGTGAAACCGTCATAGTGCTGCAGGAAAACCACAGGACCACACCATCCACCAGAAACTTCCTTCTGTGCAAGAAAACCCTCTGCCATGCTCTCCTGTCCAGCCTCATCTCATTCTGCCTTTCTTCCCTCCTCTTCCTCATTTCTCCCTCTGTCCCCTCCTCCTCCTCCCCTCTCCAACAGGTTTTAAGCTCTGCCATTACATGTGACTGACTGCATTCATCTCCCCCTCCCCCCCCCTCATCCAGCTGCAGATTTGACACAAAGCTCTGTGATTTGGTGCATCAGTAGATGTGATATGCTCAGCGAGAGACCGAGAGGGGAACATATATATTCATAATCAGGTCACTCTGCCACTGAGGCCTTGTGTGTGTGTGTGGAGTTTCTGTGTGCACCTATTAGCAGCAATCACACTGCACAGAGAAGACTGCTGCCTATCTTTAGCCTTTCACAGCATCAGTAAAGTTGGGTGCCAGAGCACACGAGCAAAGAGAAAATAGAAAGACACTAAGGATGACAGCGCATAATGGTGACTGAGTGCATGTGTGCTGAATCTGACCAGATATGGTATTTTACAATATTCAGTACTTTAGCAATCTATGTGACAGCCATAAAACGATGATTATGTTAAAAAAAGTAAACATGCAAAGTCAATACAACAATGCTCATGGGGTTATATACAGTATTTCTGTGCACCCCCACTCATCCTGAACAAAGGGCAGAGGCACCAGAGGAAGTGGGTCAACCTTTCACACTGAAGAGGTGGCAGATGCTCCTCTGAACCGCACAAACAAACATGTAGCACCATCACGCACGCAGACAGGCACATGAATGGACTGAAAAAAGACAACTACATACAGGGTTCAGAGTCCCCGATAGACGGCGCTAAATACACCAAACACACATGCAGATATGAAAGAAGACTAAGACAAACCTCATGTAAACACATTGGTAACCCCGGACGTTACTGTGATACCGCCACTTCTGCTCGACTGGATGGAGAGACGGACCATTTCTGACCGTCTCTGCTCATTTTGCTCTCTATTTATCCACTCCCCTCCCTCTCTATTATACACAAACCAAATGGACAAAACCACACGTTCCTGGCAACTCTTTCATCTCTCGGCTGCTGCAGCAGAAGCCCTCTGCCATCACCATGGAGAAAGAAGGCCTCACTATAACAACCACTCAATGGAAACTGCAACGAGTCCCCTTTCCTTTTAATGCATCCCTTTTCATAATCGTTTTTTTCTTCATACACGCCTTGTATATGAACGACAATGGATGGAGAGCGTACACCCTGCAGCGATAAAAATAATCACAACAATGACAACGTCGGCAGCATCAGCACCATCAACACAAACGGCACAAGAGACAAAACATCCACAAGATATCTGTACCTGAATCTTCATTTTCCAACAGGAATTCATGTCTGGATCCTGAAGTCACCGCTTTCACACAATCACACACACAATCACACACACACACACACACACACAGGTTCCTCAGGGAGGTTGCATGCCCCCTCTGTAAATCCTCGAGGTGAGCCGAGACAGAGAAAGAAAGAGAGAGAGAGAGAGAGAGAGAGAGAGAGAGAGAGAGAGAGAGAGAGAGAGAGAGAGAGAGAGAGAGAGAGAGAGAGAGAGAAGCCTCTGCAAATACGGAAGTGGAGCCGAGGCAACAATGTCAGCCGTCGCGACTGCAGCTCCGGCGGGCACAGTGCGGAGACAAAGACAGAGGAAAGGATGGGAGAGAGATGGCAGAGGGAGGGAGAACAAGCGCTGCCCTACATTTTCTTCACACAAACACAGACACACAACACAGTTGCAGAGCTGCTGCTGCTACTTGTCCAGGCTTGCTCTCCCTCTCAGCTGCTCACACACACAATCACACACAAATACACACACACACACACACAGAGAGTCAATCCTGTGCTGTAATCCCATTGGCCGGGCATCCACTTCCTCCAGCTGATCTTGGTGAGGTGGGGGAGGGGCAAACTGTTGTTGAATCATTCATGAGAGGGAGGTGGTGTCCTTTAAATAGACTCCCTCTGCTCTGCAAACTGAGCTTAACCTTAAAGTACCTTCCTCTAACTCTACTTAAGCCTGTCTTGCAACTTCCACACACTACCACACACACACATCCTCTGAATCTCAGACTGTTTTATGACAAAGAGTCAGCCATCAAACCTCTTAAAAACCACTGTCATGGTCCACCAATCAGAGAGGCCGTTACTGCTGGTTCCACCAATCCCCAGCAGGCACAGCGGGATGCAAGGTGGAGCAGAGATGAGAGAGGGTAATTTATTACACACGTTCTCAGAGCTGTATTCAAGGGCAGAGTAACAACACAGCACAATCGCTCAAATACTGAGTAGTACTGCAGGCCAACGTCCACTAATAAACACACCAACTGAACCGTCTAACACAGCTATATGGGTTAGAATGATGATGCTCGTCTGTTTGTCCTGAAAGTACGCCGATAAGGAGCAAGATGCTGCCAACTTCTGATGGATAGGATCATGGAGGGTATAAACTAACAACACCATGTTGGATAAACAATCCAACATGGCGTGTTAATTGCAGCCATTCATCACCAGCAGGTCACATACAGTAGTCACAGGCATTTGAAGAATCCCTTAAGCCCCCTAAGACTCAACATTGGGTTATTGTGGACGATACATTTATGCTGCGTTTAAATTATTTGACCAAATGTACCCTGTTCAAAGGGTTAATATTGATTCAACACTTAGATTCATACCTTGGATGCTTACAACCTCAGGGCCTTAATGAGGACTTTGATATGAAAGTTATGTTAGAAGTGAGGCTTACTGTTCTCTCCCGACACACTAAGGCTAGATCAGGTCCTTTCCATTGGCTAATGAGCTGAGCAGCACTGTACTTTCATTGAGTAACACTGCTTTAACAGCTTTGGCCTCGAAATACAGTCTTACAGCAAGTCCACTGGCCCCAGCTCACACAACGATTTTACACTTTTACTTCATACTTCTACTCCACTACCTCTCACATGAAATCTTGTAATTTCTTGCTCCTCTTTGTTTATTTTACAGCTATCTTATTAGCCATTTAATTTGCAGATAACGATTTTACATGTTACAAACTCACGATATGAACAGTTTATAAAATACTATGCAAATTTGATTAGAAGATTGATCAACTTATTAAAATGCTGTTCAGTTTTCACTTTTTCTGCATAATGAGTACTTTAACTGTAAAGTTCATCTTGTTTATTATTCTTCTGTACTTTTATTACAGTCAAATTTTGAATGAAGGACCTTTACTTAGTAATACAATACATTTATACTGCAGTATTGCTATTTTTACTAAAAAAAGATCTAAATAGTTTTTCAACAACTGCTGATTGTTTCTCCCCCAATGCCAAAACCTCAATTTGGGATATCTGCCGATACATACATCCAAATAAGACAGCAAAGCTCTCTTTACCCCAGCAGCACTAATCTGCAGGATATGATTCAGCCATCAAAGGATGCAGGTGTGACAAAAAAAAAAAAAAAAGCACAGACTGCTGAGCAGAGATGAGAATATAACTGCAGATGATGAAAGTGTAGCTTTCTGGTGGCTCAGCCGGCTAAGAGCCCGTCACGTTAACACATAATGAGTTGGTGATCTTTCCGACACAGGTTGACAGCAACACCGCAGGGCTTTCCAATGGAAAGCTAAGGGAAAAGGTGTTTGACTGATTATAGGACCCGTCAGAAAATATCAATCACAGCGGATATATAAAAGCCTGGTCGAGTATAAAGCAGGAAAGTGGGGCCATACAAAGTCAGAGACTCGAGAGGAGGTGATATATCGGAGAGTTGGATGGAGAGGTAAAGACAGAAATGTAAGGCAAAGTGTGAAGTGAAAGAGAACAAAAAAAGAAGAAAGAGAAAACTGAATGAGAAACATGTCAGATATCCCACTGGGCGTGAAATTGCGCAGTAATAGCCTTTTCAGTTCATATTCAAATACATTCATGCATACTGATAACTACAACACGAAAGCTCGTCTACCTTCTGCACGTTTCAATCAAACCTACCTCAAATTAGAGACGAGGCGAGGGAGGGAAGGAAATGAAGAAGGGGAGAGATGGTCCGTGAGCAAAATCAAAAGACAAACTCTTGAGAAATGATATGTTTTTTCCGTGGTTAATATTCTGTAAAATGTTGAATAACTGCACAGGGATCCCTTGCTACTTATCTGCTGTAACCGTATGCAAGGCTTTGATCTGGAGCTTTGCTTTTCATTTACATATCTGTGTAATGCAGTGGAGGATGGTTTCTGAGCCTCGCGTATTCATGGTACATAATCTTCAGACCAGAATACGCGAGCGCAAACATTAAGTGGGCCATCGCTGCGGCAACACGACCGTGACAGGATACCACCAATTCACAAAATAACAAGTGGCTGACTGTAGCAGCTTTATTGATTCATGGCTCTCCTCACTCTTGCCCAATATCTCACCATCTCTCAACTTTGACACCCGATGGAGCACATCCTTCTCGACTTGTGAAAGCCGATGGAGATTAGTGGAAAGGGGCTGTCAGGTGAAGGGGGGGGGGAATAACTGTTAAGTGACCCTGTTTCTGGGAGCCACACTTTCAAAAGCTATTTCTGGCTGGGTTGGCGACAGAACTGTGGAGCGTGCCACCTGATTACCGTGTTTAACAGACACAATCCAGACATTCGCATTGGTGGCAAGATGACGCACATGCAAACAGTAACTAAAGATGTGGGAGGGGATCGTTACAACACTAAGCGCCCAATGAACACATTTGAAATCGATGATTCATTCAACAAAACAAAAGAGTAGGAAGCTGCTAATACAACGCACAACTCAGAGATCATTTGTTATTCATTACTGATTTAGCCACATAACGACGTTTGAAGTCCTGAAAGAACGTCAGTTTCACTCGTTTGTATGTTCAAGTTACGCTAAAAAGAGCTACATGGCTTACTCATGAGATGCATAAAAAAAGTCCAGTTTGGACATTTTCCAGTTTTGCTACATCAATAAAGTTGACTCGACTTGAATCGATTGCGACAACAGGTGGATATCGTGGGTGTCATTCCTGCAAACTCAAATAATCAGCCCTCGAGTTGCCCATATATACGGTAATATGCATGGAAAACAAGGCTTTTTTAGTTTATATTGTGCTCACATGATGTATATTACGAATACAGTTGTGCAGTGTTTACTCCATTTACCTCAACCTAACACAAGTACTTATTTCATCATGGGAGGAGATGTGGATATACTGGATGTAAAGGGAAGCTGGAGTCGACAAGGCATGCGGTAGGTCGGAGGGCCAACATGGCATCAACATCTGGCCATGATGAAAAACAATACGCATCATTTGTTCTGTGTTAGAATAAATGTCTCATGAATAAAAAAGGTTTTGAAATATACTGTATGTCAATTCCTTTGTTTGGTTCAGCACACGTTAAGAGTATTTTGTCATGTTCAAGGACGAGGGATTTGAGTCTCTCGCCTCCAGGTTTGGCCTCAAACAAGTTTGAGCTGCAACTTATACGTCAGTCATGTTTAATTTAATTCATCTGGAGTCCAATCTGACCACCCGAACGCAGTGTTCTTCCCTTCAGAGTGCAATCTGCAAACGTCAGTCGCGGCGTCTCGTCGTTTCACAGTCTCCTCGTGTTTTCCCCGGCTGCAGACTTCAGCACAGAGAAGAAAAAGCTCAGTATCACTAATGAGTGACGCACTGTACTTGAAAGAAATGTGGCGATAGACGGGGGTCACAGTGTCTTATCAGAGTAGTACAAAACAACAGAGTCGCGGCTGCATGGGACTGAGCTGTAATATCTCAACAAGACAACACTGAAGTGTATCAGTCTGTGGCAAGTTTGAGCCAGAGCTCACTAGAACAGCACAATCACCCGTTCATGGTCATCATACGCATGGTGTCTTAGATGAGGTGAGCAAGTCTGTAAATTCTGCGATTTATTTATCTATATGTAAATTACTCAACACGGACCGTACAGAAGACGGTCAAGACCTTCTCTAACCTTCAATTTTTTTTTAAATAAGATGCAATCGCAGTTTCATGTCTCTGTCTTTCAATTTCCCAGACCTCATCAGCCTTTGCAGGAAAGGAGAACGGCTGTCTGAAAATGATTGATATACTCCATCCAGCCATCGCTTCAAAAAAACTTGAGATCCATCATTGGTGCTGAACTTTTGCTATAAATGTGCATCACTAGGTCATGACCTAGTGATTAAGGAAACTAGCTATGACATCATCAATCATCCCCTGCTGTTGAACAGATGGTGCCCCATTATTTACCCTGGGGGGGGGGGGGGGGGGGGGTGGAGGAGTATGTATTACAAATGTAAGGATTGGGGTATTTTAAACACATGCACACACTCAGAATACAATTATATTCTCTTTGACCACAGCTGCACTCTCACTTTGCCTGCACTTCAAAGATCCGATTAGGATTTCCTGGTTGGAAGCAGCTTCCCAGAAGCATTCGAACCCTCAGCGTGGAGCTCCTGGCACACAAACATGCCTGGGGTTATAAAGCTCCCTCATCCGAACCTTCCATCCCTGCCTTACCCACGGCACACAACGGGTCAACATAACCAACCCTCAGTGAAAAGTCTTCGCTATTAGGCCAGTGCGGAGATACAGCAGTGACAGTAATGTTGAAATGCCACAAAGTTGAACTGTTGTATCTCTGAACTAGCTGAACAGAAACACAGCATGCATCGTAACACAGAAAGGCAAACTACACAAAGAGGAAGTATAAATAATTCCTCTAAGTCCTACTATTAGAGGACATACTCCTCAGAGGTGTGATGTTTTGAAGATGGACAAAAGACTACACTAAACAGAATCTGCTCAGACAGTTTCTTTTCTTTACAATTTAGTTTGTTTTCAGCGTGAGATGCTTTGATGTTCTGTAGGCCTATACCAGTGGGCTGCAACCTGAGCCAAGTATGATGAAGGATGGCGCAATGAATCTGCCCCCCCACCCACCTACTCCAATCGCCATTTTTAGGTTCCGGCCTCATTCGGCTCCCAGATAAATACGGTCCAGAGGAGCAGCAGCGATTTGCATTTAAAGGCTCGTCGTCGGGAAGAGAGCTCTTATAGCTCGTCATTACAAAGAAAAGTTCAAAGTTTAAGGAGAAAACGGGTCACATTTTGGCAAAAGTCTTTCTTGAGGCTGCACCACAGACATAGACAACCCATTGTACTGGTTTGGAGGGAGGCTACAAGAGCGAGTGTTGCGCTGCATTAGAAGGCAGTTGCTGGTTCAAATCCCCTGGACTTCGAAGGACAGAGAGGTGGTCGGAGCTCAGACACACTATTTGCTCTACTGCCCTCTGCTGACCTGGTCCTGTACATACCCTGAACTCAACAACAAAACTTTTATTGGGGACAAAAGAGAGGCTTTATTTCACGGGTCCACTTTTTCCTAATATTAAAAATTAAAGTTTCATGACAAGACCGATACAATTTGGTACTAATGATGGAGAAAATAGATGCAAACGGTCTGAAACTGTTATTCTACTTTGTTTATGAATAGTAGAGTTTACAAAAAGCAATTTTATGGAGAAACTTCCTTCTTCTTCTACTTCCACATTTAATATTATATTCTTCACATCTGTTGAATTGTGTGACTGACTCTTGGTTATCCTACACTAGCATTTAATTGGAATTATTACCTGAAAGAGTAGCAATTAAAAACAGTCTCTATTAAACCTAAAATGACTGCCAAATATACTAGTTGGTTGCCAAAAAGTGAATAGGAAATGAATTATTAAATGAAATGAAACTATTAGGAATTTACCAAAATAGGAGTTAATAAGAGAACAATGCATGTTCAACAGTAAAATGCAATGTCATTCATGTATTTCAACATAATGACAGTATTGATGGTTTTTAGGGACTCATGCAGACTTCTTTACAAGATACAGGAAATGTGACCGTCCACTCTTCAGTGACCTTCACCCCACGGAAACAAGCAGCTCTGTTCACTCTAAATGCATCATTCTCATCTGCTGCAGTCCCAAACGCCCCAAACACCACAATCCGGTAGACATCAGCCGTCTCTGAACTGAAGCTTGGACGTAGCCGTTCTCATAGCCCACTGCTCATCAACATTTTTGCATCTCCATATGGCGGAAGCTCTCACAGCGTCGGTCAGGATTGTTCCGTGCCGCACGGCGCAGCTGTTAGGGGCTCACGGGGAGGCTGCAGCGAGCTGTTGCGACTTGCTTGAGATCATTTTTACGACACTAAAAGACGATGACAAAGTCCGATTTGAAACCAATGTGCTGCATTTTGATCGTCTCAAACTCCCCTTGACCCCCTGGAGGATTGTTGTAACTGTCACAGCAACAATGTCACACTCCAAAAAATGCCTCCATGACCACTTCTGCTCACATTAAGTAAAAGGGAGCGCAGAGCCAAAAGCTCACATGCAGCACTGAATGCACCAGCTCCTTGGGACATCAAGGTTGTCTCTGTGAAAGATAACTGCCCAGCATAACATACCTTTAACTATTAGGCCTCACATTTGCCAATATGATCTACTTCACCTCCGGGTTAGGAGGAGAGAGACAGAGAGATGGAGGAAGGTGTGCAGAGGAGCAGACTGCATTTTACTTTTGAAGCGATAAGCATGAAGTCAAAATCCAACCGCTCCCAGCTGGTCCACACTCCAACCTTTACTTTTTCTTCATTTCCATCTCCCACTGCTGCCGTCGGAAATTCTGCCACTCTCTCTCCCTCTCTCTACATTTCATCTTCTACAGACTCAATTTACGCAAACCTTCCAATCTCATTCCACCCCGTCAATATTTGTCTGCTCAGCTCTCCGTCTGTGTGCAGACAGTTTTAAACAAATATTGTAAAGCGCACTGTTTCCACATGAAATGGGAATGACATCAGCTCTCAAAGAGGGAGCAGATGGTGAGAATTTCCTGATGACATCTTTTGGCTTTTACAGCAATTTCCCACCGCTTGTTCCTTCCCTCTTTCATCCCACTGGAGGCCTTACAACAAGTTCAACAACCTTTCCTTAAAGTTCAGAGCCGTGTGAGCTGCTTGCTCTTTATCTCAGCCCAGAGTAAAGAGTGTTTTATAGAGTGAAGTTGCTTCAAATAGACACACACAAGAATTACATTTCATGTTAAAAACGGAAACTGGGGACTAAGCTCAAAAACTAAAAATGCATCATTCACATTTTCACAGTAAAATGACGACGTGGTGATTATATATTAATTCCACTTAGATAGATAACCATGCTTGTATTGCACATTTCAGAGACATAAGCTGCTATTTAGAATTTGTGAGAGATAGCTGGGGGAAAAGACGTCAACCAGCGAATAACAAAGATATCAAATGTCCTCAGGAGAAGACAGATAACATTTTTATGGAGGCAGCATCTTTTACATTCTCCTCATTTGTACAAAGCGCCCCTTTTCGGCAGCTAGAGTTTCAGCCGTTTGTTCAGCGGAGCAATCCGGCTCCCTGGGAGACCAACAGCGGTCAATACGTTCTGTATTCAGTCAGAGTACTTTGAGTGGTCAACAGGAGCAACGCATCAGCTCCTCTTCCACTAATACTCCATTGTCCTCGCTCAACTCCGTATCACCACATATCTTTGGCTATCATAGCGTTGCAGTTTCAGTTTTCAATCATGCGACTGGCTTCGTTTCTATCTGTATGTTGAATGACACACGAACAGACATTTACACGCTGTGAGCAACAGGTTTGCTGCCAATCCAAGAGGAAAATCCTTTCCCCCTGACCAGACCTGCACACTCCCTGCAGTCGGTGTGTGCAGCCGTAAACACAGCAGACTCTGTTCAGGGTCAACAACTGAGGAAGTTCACAAATCCCACCAACAAGCTATTTAAACTAAGGAATATACAAAAACAAACAAGCCTTAAGTGTGCACTTAAGGCGACCGTGTGCAAATACTATCAGTTGTCATGATTGACTGCATATGTGCTTTGAAGATAATGCTCAACACGCGCTGCTTTAACGGATTCATAATGTGACGCCATCAGAGTGAAGAGACAAATGTGCTCTCTCATTCAAACATCTAAACACTTTCTTTTCCTCTTCAAGGAGCTGAGTAACTGCATCCCTGGCCTCAAGTGGTTTGGTAGACAACTCTGAAACAAACATTGGGCGCACATACAAGTGTGTATAAAGCATGCCCGGAACATTAGTGCTAATATGAGCAGTGTGCTTCTCTGTGTGAGCCAGAGATATACATTTGTTAACCTGAAACTGGATAATGGTTAAGAGGTGCAATCTGCTACATGAAGACTTATTAAAGAATTCCTAGTGGTGTGAAGTCAAACGATAAAAACAGCGCTGGTCTAAGTAGCAGCTCCACAAAGGCCTTGGGAGGTCGTTTTCATGGCGATGACACAGCATTACCGCCATGCTCCTGTAGTCTCAATGGCCTGAGATAGTCCTGTGTCACATACAGCACCATCATAATCTATTAGCAAGCCGGAGGGAGGCCACAGCCCTGCAAGAGTAAAAAAAGTGTGTTCGTGCATGCAAGCATTCAATAGACACAGGCCGATTGCCGTCATCCCCCTGACAGCATGACCGGAGGTAACAGATAATGGAGGAGCCACCATTCTCCTTTGGCATGTGTGGAAGGTGCCCGTGGGATCAGATAAACATCAATCAAAATGACGACGGACTGACAGCTCCGGCTTTTACAAATTGGATTTAACAGAGACGACATTTTTCTCATTCATGTTACCTTTGCAAAAGGCGATCAGGACATTGGTTTAGATGGCGGATGACACTGGTCCTTCGTGAAACCACTACCTCAAGCAAAGTGGGGAAACCACAGCGCTCCTGGCACACAAGCCGTTTGACAGCTCTGACAGAAGCAACGCTGAGGGATGTTGGGGGTGAACAGCAGGCTACTTCTTCACATTCTGCCTCTGCCGCACCGAATAGTCCTGCCAATAGCACCATTGGCAGGACTATTCGGTCTTTGCTCCGTTTCTACAGCAACAACATGCTCCTCTCTCTCGCTTCCTTCAAGCGGTTTACAACCGAGCGTAATTGTGCCCTCTTTCACCTTCTCGTTTTATGCTCTCACCTGGACGCTCTCTCTGTGCTTGTTCAGTGGGTTCTGTCGGTACTCAAGTTCTCCTCTTGGCAGACTGAGGAGAACCGCCGGGCTGCAGTCGTCGGTACTCTGCAGAGCTCAGTGAAAGCCTCATCATGAGACCTGGTATACTGCTGGTGCATTCATGCAGCTGTACTGTCCACAGGTGGAGGAGGGATAAGATAAGTACTGTGCACACAATGCTACGGGTTAAAAAGTGGCTTATGACCTGCCATGGCATCATGACTCTAGCTGCCATTATCTTCATTGTTTACTCTTTTATCATGAACTGTGGTGCAATAATTGAAAAAGAGTATATTCACTCCGCGGGGTCAAGAGGCAATATTACTTTCAAACACTTCCTGCAATAGTAATAATTTACATAAACCTCTATGCCTAAACATCTCTAAGAGTACAGGACTGATCCCGAGACAGTAGATTTCATCTCTCTAAAAAAAGCCTCATAAGCTGAATCTTTGTTGAGACGCTTGCTGTCTGCCGGCTGAAAGTGGATCATAAGAGTACATAAGGGTACAAAAATAAAGTGTTATTGTGTTCGTGACTGGTGAAAACTATGTTTTCTTTGTTTCTTTCTTTTAATGCCACTCCTTTATACAAATATCACATGACATATTGTGCAAATATTACCAGTGGCCTTTAGACTGCTTTCATTTTCAATTTAAAATGAGTTCCACAGATTTTAGCTGCACCGTAACGTTTGAAAACGTGTGCAAAGCTGACAGTTGTAATTTACTCAAGGACGGGAACGACTCAATTTAACTGATGTCTTTAAATTCAAGTCTAAATGAGGTCTTTTTACAGACTCTGCAGATGTTAATTATGGCCTCCATTCTTTGTCTCTCTTGTCTGCAGCATAAGCAACTGGAGTAAATTGATCTTGTTTTGTTCCATCCTGACAAAAAAAGTCCCCGAAGCCTAAATCAAAGGTAATGACTGGTTACTCCACTATTTAAAGGCTCCCAGTAAAGTGGTGCAAGGTCACAGTCAAGTCATTCTGGTCATACACAAAAAACCGACGCAGAAACAGCTTATGAATACATCAGTCTCATTTAAATAATTCATTCCAATCGGTGATAGAAAACATTGTACCCATCCCCCTAAAAGTTAAGATCAACCTCTGCAGCTGTTGGGCATCCGCCTCCCCAGACAGCAACAAGGAGGAGTTCACGGTGTGGTCACAGGAGTGAATTCATAGGCGGAGAGATTAACTGCGCTCATCTTCCACTGGATAACACCATGAGCGGAGGATGGAGGAGGATGAAAAAGAGGAGGTGGTGGGGGGAGGAGGGAGTGGAGGAGAAGTTGGAGAAAGACAGCTTAAGACATTTAGGGTGACGGGGATTGGACAAAAGGAAGATGCGGTCTCATTGTAAGAGACTCTAGTGTGTATTTGGGCCTAAACTGCCTCCTCCACTAAATGAAAACAATTGGGATCATCATCATATCGTCCTGGAAAGCGTCCGACTGCCCACTATCTTTCACTTAATGCACAAGAGACTTATTATGCGCTTGCCATAAACTGAACACCACAACACAGTATGACAGAGCTACGAGTCCTATCAGACTCATTACACAGCTGGGGTGTACGGCTGCATAAAACTAGCATTCATCAGGCAGATACTGTGCATCAGACTCCACAGAACCTGAGGACAGGCTGCTGCGAGGGGGAACACGTGCAGCGTCTCCTCGGGAAGATGAATATGGCCGCTGTGGAGAGAGAGAGAGAGAGAGTCTCCTCCATTGATCTGGCTGGCGGTGGCTGAATGTTTGGGGCCACGCGAGGCACAGAAGCCAAATCAGCATGTCACAGTCTCAATTAAACGTGTCTCCTCTCAGACGCCCCGCAGAGACACCTTCCAGTGAGCAGAAGTGAGACAGAAGCACTCAAAGACTGAGGCAGCAGCTTCTCAAAGAGGACAGAGGAGCGGCAGACGCAGCCCTTTTATTCCTCCCACCTGGAAATAACTTCATTAACTTCATCCGTGTTATTTTTCTTCATCTCTGTCGGTCTGCATGTCGGCCTCTGGTTGTCTGCCGGCTCTTCCCTTGTGTCTCTGTGCACTTTATCCACAGTCACTTCTACAACAGAGATGTTCAAAATCTGAGAAATGCACCTTGGTAACTGTGTGTAAAAAAAATAATTGGTTCCTTTAAATTCATTCGGGCAAAATCGGTGGCCGTCATCGCCGAGAGCTTTTTGTGTTCAGGTGCCCTTTCTCTTCATGTAGTGTGTGACAGGTGGAACAAATTTCCATAGGTCAACAGGTTAATGATCTGTCGGATTAGGCTATACATCAGCCCACGTTGTAAATCGTGAGATTATCATTTGTAAATGTGTTTTACCTAAGAGGACATTTAAAAGCAGCTTGCTGAGCCTTCTTATTTAACAGGTGTGTCTATACCTGTGTGGGTGGAAGGCAATGGGGCAGGAGTTATAATTAGAAGACAGTTTCCTCTGAATGTCTCTCCCTCTGCTAATAGCTGCTCTTCTGAAACAGAGAGCTGAAATACACACAGCGCCCCCTCACACTGGAGATAAAGCAAACTCTCCTTTTACTGTCATACCAGATCATGCCACGCCTACTAGAGTAGAGCAGGTAAGGGGACTGTAGTCAGTTCCTGCTTCTCAATGTCTATTTTCGGCTGCTACGGGTCAATTGTAATCGCATATATGAAGCTAAACATAGCACAGAGTGTCAGAGCTTCCAAAAAAAAAGTCAAATAACTCGCGGAGCCATCACAGAAGGTGAAGACGCAAAGTCCTTCCTTACAACTTTCAAAGGCCCTCAAAGGCCCGGCCGTCGTGTCGGCTCGTTCACATTTGATGAAGTTTTTTCGCACTTCAACCTGAAGTGGCTCAGCGCAGCCGGGTCCTCCGGGAACTCGAGCAAGTCCTGCACAGACGGGCTGACTAACAACACCAGCTGCTGACGTGTGAATGTGTTCGTATGAACCGGCACGTCCTTGCACGATGAGACAGAGAGTCAAGAGGAAGAACAATAACAGCAGCAGGTTAATGGGCAGCAGTAAATATACTACCGGTCTTGCAAGTTAGTGCTGAAACAGTGAGTCGATTATTCAAATAGTCTTGGATGTATCGAGCAACAATGGCAAACATTTAGCGGTTTCAGCGTCTCGAATGTGAGAATGTGTTACTTTTCTCTGTTATTTATTGTAAATTGAATATCTTTGGCCAGAAAATACAAACGGTGTGTAGATGTAACTGTGATGGGCACTTTCAGTAGGTTTCGACATTTAATAGACTCAAATATATATCAAAAAGAGAACAGATCTCTTAAAAGCTAATGAAATTCATCAAATGAAGTGAGCTACAGCCCCACCTACTACCAGTACACAGAAGCTCTACAGAAAAAGATTTAAGCTTTAACTTTGAATTTACTGTACATCAGCAGCTAAAGACCGCATGTTTGCAGAGTTTGTTCATCTTTCTGACTTCCAAGAGAGGCCTACACAACGTAGGTTAGTTTGCTGACACACAACATTCATACCTTCACGAAAACATCTTCCAGAATAAATCGAATCCTATTCTGCGTGAGTGTTATCTTCTCTCTCAGCTTCTGCTTAGTAGACAGACCGGGGAACCTGTTTGGCCTCAGAACATCACCAGGATGAACTTGGGTATGTGCGTTTTTATGTACGCGTGTGAGAAAGAGAGAAAATATGTGCGCCCGAATATTAAACGGATTAACACCAACACATAATTGGTGAACGCACCAGTAAAAACAGTAATATGACAGAATCGTTTGTGTTTGCACCTTTGAAGTCAGCAAAAATAAATAGAACGCATCCTCTGCTTCCAACTAGAAGTGCGAGTTTAGTCCTAATGTACTCAAGTCACACGTGTAAATACTTCTTCTCCTGATAATTCAGCATTGCACGCCTAGTTTAGCCAGCCCCAAGGCTTTCTGGGTGATTAGCATGGCATTTCCATTCGCGAGCCTTCGGGCACTGCAATCTGGAAGAGAATGATTTGGACAGTTTAGATGCACCAAATGTTTGGAAAAGATTTCTCTGCATCAAGGCCCAGAAACATATATTTTTTTAAATATCTTTAAACACATTTAATCAAACATGTATTTTTCAGATTTAGTTGTGCTGGGTGTAAACAGGCTACCCCTGCTATCTGCCATCTCAGCCAAAACGCTTCAACTGCACCAAAGGTGCAAGAACGCGGTTTCAAGTGAACGAGTTCTGTCACTGTACGAGAAGCGCTTCGTTAAATCGGCACCGACAGACGCATTAAACAGCCTGAAGGCGGTGTTGAAAGTTGACGCTGTGGTGGTCAGTGTTTGATGAAGGTGGGCTTTGTGGAGACCAAGATCAGTGCAGAAGAGCTCTGCGGCAATTATAACCGTCCTTGGACTCCGACACGCGCTCACTGAAGGACAAAGCTTCCAGCGCTCTCTGTGCTTTCATGAAAAATACATGCAGGATCAAAAGGGCGGGTATCGAGTGTCAGTGTTGAGTGCGTGCGCAGTCACAGCGATATACTGCTAAATATAATATCAGTGTGAGCGAGGTCATGCACGTTGGTGTGACTACATGTGTTAATGTGAAAATGAAAGCTACAGCTGTGTCCACTGAAGCTTTGCTGTATTTCTCAGCTCTGCTGGAAGTACAATAATCACATGTTCCATCTCATATCAATGAATATATTCACAGTAAGAATGGCACCAAGTGACATTGCTGTTGGGGTTAAAGATGTATGACGATCAACGAACAAACAACGGCAGCTCAGTCAGTATGCATTTTTTTTAGAGATATAGCACAAGACGTTCTCTTTCCCTACCAGTGCCAAGGATTCATTTATTGTCAACTCATGCATAATTCAATCGCTGCTCACCTCATCAAAAAGCCCAGACTCAAATAAATCGGACCGTATGCTGAGACGCCGAGAGCCGTCAGGGAACTTTTCTTTTTTTTTCTCCCAACAAAATAAAACTTTTGCTCCCCAAGTCTTTTGAAGCGGTTTTAAATACATTTCTTGAACCTCAATTTATCTACAGGAGTTCTGAAGGAGAGGACCCACAGTGCACAGACAAAGTGCCCGCAAGCACACACCCAAAGAGGATTTCTAAAAGACAAACGAACTTGAGTGGAGCTGGAGGAGAGAGGCAAGTAAAGGGCCAGCAACAGTTAAAGATGTGTTGCTCTCTAAAGGAGCAGCTGACCAACTCTGAATTCTAAGTAGAGGAAAGTTCTGCTTTTTTCTTTTTCTTGAGGCGCTAAAAGACCAGTTGTGTTGTCTCAGAGGGCCAGATGGGCTTGTGCTCTGTGACTAAACTCTGGGCACGCACGCACGCACGCACACACAGGCACACACGCACGCACGCACACACACACGCACACACACACGCACACCCCCCCAGGGCTCTCAAGCTAATCAGCATTCAAAGTAAACGCTCTCTCCTCTCTTCCTACACTCCGTTTCTCATTTCCCTACACTGCTGATGATTCCAGAGGGAGGACGGGAGTCGCTGCTGTTTATCCACTTATTCCTCCTGGGGGGGGGGCTCAGCCAGCAGGAGACAGACAGAGGGAGGGAGTGATGCTGGGCAGAGAGATGCAGGGTTCGATCTGCACGCCGTTAGCAAACATTGAGGCAGAGAGAAACCAAACGCCGCCCCACCCCCCACCCCCCCAGACATTATACAGCTTACAGTTTCACTTTTACTCCCCAGCAAACTAAGGTAACCTTGATACGCCCGCTCGCAAAGTTTAAACCCCTTAATCCTGTTAACCGCGCATTGTACAAAAATATATTTCAGCTTCACAAACTCACACCTGTATTTTACGTCACTGAGGAATTAGCAAGAAATTAAACCAGTTCAGATCGCAGTTCACTTTCACTTCTGCAACGACAAGGAAGAATGTTGAGCCTCATAGTGAACATAGATAGGCTAGTAAATGAATCAACAGTGGGGTGTGTGTGCGTGTGCGTGTAAAGTAAAATGACATGTCAGCACCAGTTTACAGCTTGTTTTCAGTCCGTTTTACAGAACAGGAGGCGGAAAGCACCATATGCAGCACAAAGAAGCCTCTTAAGAACACCTGTGCTGCTGCACTTAGCAACCAGGATATATTGTGAGCGGACGAGGCTGAGGAGAAAGGGCAGCCTACGGACATATTGTCTCAGCACCTCGCTTTGTTCCAGAGCTCAGAAAAAAAAGAAACTGCACTCTGAGTGCACTTCACTGTGGTGTTTGATGCTGGTGAAGTACAGAGAGAGGGAGAGGGAGAAAAGACAGTAAATTGATGAGCTGCATGTGAGAACAAGAACTGATTTTGATTGGACACTTGACTTTATTCATTATTGTTGACAAATCAAAAGTGATAACTATCTCAGAAATGAATAAATGTCCTGATTATTCTAAATGGCCAGATGTGAGAGCTTTAAACATTTCTGAGAGTAATCCTTGGATTCTGAGAAAAGTCAGATTTCAAAGAATAAAGTCAAAATCCTAAATCAGAAATCTGCGATCGGCTCAGATGAACTTTTCAGATGTGGCACTAATCCTCTTCTGTTCGGCTTGACAGATTGTATTTCAGGCCTTTTTTTTTGCGACTATCCTGACTGGTATTTTACTATGATTTTACCAATTTGTTTTTGAAAATTGAAGTAGAGACGATTCACAAAACCCCGTGAAAGGTACAAAATCCTGTATTTGGTCGGCTCCCACTATTCTATCATGGATAAGCAGACCTCTGCTCAACCCAAAGGCAGCACAGAACTAATTTGTTTGTGAGAGAAATTTAGAATAATTGATGTCGCTGTGTTAGGATTGACACCGCTGGCATTAGAAAATGAACTTCCTGATTGTTCTCTGGCGAATGACTACAGAACAGCTCGGGTAGCTTTCTCCACCCGCCAACCCCCGCTATCTCTTGTCATTTAAAATTAAAACGTATCTGCTTTTGTCTACGTCGAGTTGATATTTAAGCCATTCTTTCAGTAGGTTCTTTTAACAAAGAGAAGTCTGATAGAAATACAAATTTCACACTGCCAAACCTAGTTTAAAAACAATGACAAACCAAACAAAAGAGGAACAGATATGATATATTTTTTTAGGCATCTGGCAACAGTGTTTTTTCCAGTGGGTGTGTGAGTGACAGCAGAGCACAATTTACAGTGGCGCCGCTATGGAAGCAGTCACCACACTTCAACAATTATAAATCTAAAACTGTCATAAGACCAATTTGAAGTTGTTGTTGTTTTTTTGCTGTGGTAAAAACTGAGGGAATTATTCTTCAATGTGTATAAAAATGAATAGTAGCCTGTCATTTATTCTGGAGGGAGGAAAAACAGGCTACCATCAAATATTAAACGTATGCATACACTCTCATGAATAGTGCATTTTCATTCTTCCTGGCAATCTATATGCACACTAAGAGATTATGGAGAACTTTTCAACAAGTCCTCCAAATAAAAACAAAATACATCCTCAGACTCATATAAGTGGTTTATGATATGGCCAGTTTGTCCGCGCCTGAAATCTATTCATCACGGTTGAGAAGTAGATCTGCTTTATGTGACAACGTGAAGGTTAAAGTCCCAGTGAAAGGGGAGTTAGTGCGTCTTCAGCTTCTGTACTGTGACACATTTCACAGTGCAACAGGTTAGTTCAGCAGTGTACAGTAATAAGAGGGCCGTAAATCAAATCGTTCACATTTGATTGGACCGCTAAAAAGTGGGCGGACTTAAGAGTTTCGTGCAGTACAGAGCTACAGAGGATCTCCCTCGTCACTAAAAGTTGCAGATTGATTGATGAATGAACATCATGATACTATTGGTTGAAATTAGTTGGTACTAGCAAGAAATAAATTAACTTTTTAAGTAGGTGATCTAAAAGAGTTTAAATTTGCATTTTTCATCCCCCAGTTGATCCCCAGTTGATTATAGAGAATTGCCCACTCTGATGTTCTTATGAGAGTGCTTTGAATAACAAATGAAGGCCTATTCTTCGATAGCAATGTTGTTATCTATGAATGATGAATGATCCTTTGTTTCATTACCACATTATCCACCCCGACCTTATCCCTCTGCGGACTTTGTTGCTCTGTAGCAATGTCACACTTCTTCCTGTTTTGCTCCCAATGGACAAGACTCCCTCGATATTACTTCTCCCTCTACTCTACTCTCCTTTCCTTTCCTCTCCTCTACTCTACTCTACTCATTTGGAAAATGTGCAGTTAATCAATAAAATGTGTAACATGAGATTAGTCTGCAAGTCCGTTTGCGGGGCTAAGATCAAGATCCCCCCTTTTACTATTATACAATTTCTCTGTAGGATAAATACTACACTTCATGGGATGACCACCAGCCCATAATACTCAGCTGTGTCCCGCAGCATTTTAACTCTTCACATACCTGCTTGTCCTTGTCCTTGTTTTTCCCACTGCCCGACACCCGCGATGAGGTGACATCACGGGGGATGACAGAGATTTGGTGCAGTGGCATGTTCATCCCAGCAGAGCAAACCAGGGACGTTCACACTTCCTGTCCTGCTGCCAGAGCAAAGGGCATGATGGTCTGAATTGCGACACCGTGCCCGCGCTGCCCTGCAGAGGACACACAGACGACAGACGGAGATTAGCTACGAGGTAATTGAAAACACATTCAAATAACATACAATACTGCATCACTGCAGCTGGAGGAAGTCCACAATAAGAAACAGGAAATGAAAGTGGCACCGCTTCATCACTTACATTTAAACAGAACATTTTCTGCTGTATTCGTGTGTAGAAATAGTGAAACATCATTTTTTATAGCCGTTAAGTGTTCTATTTGAATCTAAATTTCTATCACTAAAGATGTTTTAAAATAAATAACCGACATTTTGGGGTCCATATTCTTCAATTTAGAAAGTCTGTGCTGGAAAAGAAACGGATAAGGACAGTTTAAAATGTGCTTAACAAGACAGAAATGGATGATTTTGTATTATTTTGTATTTTTTTTACTTTGTCTTTAAATCATGAACCCTACAAAAGCAGGCCCATGAACTGTTCCTGTTGTTGACCTACAGCAGACTGTAAGAACTGTAGCGCTTCTCTCAAACCACCAAAGGAACAGTCGTCTCTTGTGATTTCCCACAGAATGTCTCAGAACAGCACAAGCACAGGGTGTAAGAGCCAAAGTGTGCATCAAATCACAACAGAGGTGAATCTGCAAGATGAATTCACTTTTCTACTAAAGACCGCCATGTTTCCACAAAAGAGAGAAGAAACGGTCCATGTGGTTCAGTCATGTGGTGAGTCATGAAAGCAGCAGCAGCAGCAGTATGGGGCTGCCCTGGGGAGTTACACAAGAGCTTTTACATAAGGGCTGTTTTAACTTCAGTTAATGCGGCCATCTGTACTGCCACTAAGCAATTAAGCCTTAGCTCCTTCTCACCACTATTCCTTGTGTACGTGTCCGTGTTTGCACGCAGGCCCGTTTGCCAAGCAGATCCTCAAGCTCCGCAGTATGAAAAATGACAGGATTAAGAAACCGAAAAGCAAGCAGGCAGATGGGAGGTCAATGAAATGGCAGTAATCAGAAACCAGGGTCGATGGCGGGGGAGGAGGTTGTAGGCTCTGCACTGAGAATGCCACACAGGTCCACTAAGAAGCTTCAGACCAGCACAGCCAGAGCTGCCACATCAGTTCATGAGAAGTATTTATCAAGAGGGAGAGGCGATTATGCTCACATGATCTCATAAACACACGCAGTCAGTGGTCATACGAGCTTCTTGTGCAACAGCTGGGCAGTCTCAGCTCGCTGCCAACCCAAACCTCAACCTCCATTTTGCATTTTTAAAAGCCAGTTATGATGCTATTGTAGCTGCATGTGTTGGCAACTGAAAATCATTAACAACTACGATAACCGTCTTGCGTAAAGTTGCAGTTTACATCCATCCATGCCTGTCCAGAGTCCTATATTTAAGTTATCACTACATGGACATGTAATATGATGACGGTGAACAATTCCCAGGGAGAAACACGCTGCCTTAGAGACCATCTTTAACAGAGGAGTACTGTGGAACGATGGAAAGCTTCGTCACATTGTGCAACAACCATCACCTGAAGCTCCACATCAGTAAACCCAATGAGCCTCTGGTGGAATAACAGAGGAACAGAAGCCGCCCTGTCCTGGTTGTCATCCAGGGAGAGGAAGTGAAGTGGGCGGACCCATACAATTACCTCAGGGCAGAGACCACAGAAGCGGGGGGCCAGGGGGCACATGGAGTCTTATATAGAATCCATATTACAGTTCAATGAATAAAAGCTTGAATTGTATCCGTGTTTGTTTTCCTCAAAGCTTGTACTTTAAACAATATTGGTCACAGTCACCCACTCCCACTGACTGCTGTGGTGTAATTTGACATGTATGGCACTGTCCGTAGTACTGAAACGGAGCAGAGGAGACAGACAGATCATGTCAGTTAGTTTGATTTCTTAGTTTGCTTTTCATTGTTGGAGGGAGGGAGAGTTAGAGAGAGAGAGGTTCAAGTCACAAACTGCTAATTCTATCCAAAAATGTAAAAAATATTTCGAGCTCCGACTGTGCTACGTTCTTGTGTGAATGCTCTGATTCATTAACGTGTGCTTTGCTTGTGAAACAGTAGCCTTATGTGGTTGTTGTTATTTATCCTTTCTGAGGCTATTGCACGGTTAAATCAATGAGTGTCCACTCGCTTCTGCAGATCTTCTCTCAGTCTGTGTAGTAGCTACTGCTGAAGTGTGCGGGGGCGGTGGCATCGAGGCTTGAGGGCGAGTCGTCCAAACAAACTGTTACGGAAGGCCAGCTATAGGCGATAAGGTTGGAAGCGTGACAGTCCGGAGGCAGTGGCGGTGAGCAGGACGAGGGACAAAATCAAAACCATCTCGCACAACGAACTGTGGCAGAATGGCAGCTGGTTGCAGAGAGAAGCATGGGTAACGGCAAAAGATCCGGGATCGACTGTCAACATCCAATAGTAATCATTTAACTCTCTTTTGTCTGCAAGCCTCGATTCCTTCCTTCCAAAGCCATCAGTCTTGATTATCATAAATGTAAAGTGGGTTTTGGCCATTGTGTGACCTTACTGCGAGTTGGTGAGCCATGGCTCCAGAATACAGGTCACTTCGATGGGTAGAGAGCACACAGAGTGACATGGTGTGCTGCTAATGAGTTACAGTAAATGAGCGTGGGTCAGGGCTTGAGGGCATCCTCGCATCATTAAAAGCTCCGTCTCTATTTCAGTCACAAATGTTTGGTATTAATTACAAAGCTGGCATTTATTGTGTCATTTCCCCCGAGCCGTGAAGTAAACAAGAGGGACGAGGAAAATAAATCAAGATGGTCTGCGTGCACTACATTCTCAGAGCTGTGGTTCACTCAAATATTTTTGCGGCAGTCCGGTGAAAACAACATCCATCACTGCGGCCACGACACAGACTGCACCGGAGAGGTCGTTAATGCACATCGAAAGAATAACAACTGCAGTAAAAGCCTCAACTCTGCTCTTAATTGGCACCGTGTTTCAAGCCGACGGCCTGTGTTGAAGTGAGGGCACGCACTAATGGGGCTAATATACTAATATATATATATATATATATATATATATAGGATTAATAAAGCTAAACTAAAACAGTCAATCAAGCTGTCAGAAGGTCCCTTGGATGTGATATATGTGTGTGTGTGTGTGTTAATGCGTGTCTTCCAGGCTGGCTGTCGGTCAAAGAGTTCACTGCAACAATATTAATAGCTTCAAATCCAACAGCACTCCGACCAATCACAGTTCTCCGGTGGTTCCAATTTGACGCTGACCAGGGGTCAGTGTGAGCCGTTCAGGGGACGACAGCTTCGGATAAACTGATGCACCTCTGACAGGTTACAGGCAACTGTCAAACTAGTGAGGGAACTTTTCAGTGAAATTGTACTGTGGTGAAATTATCATATGTTAATTGTTTGACAAAATCCTGTAAGTAATGATTCGGAGCCTACCAGACCTCTGTAGCCCACTCTACTTGAGGCTAACTGCTCGAGGCTCCATTAGCTCCCGTTGCTCTTAAGTCACACAGCTAGGCTCTTCTCCTCTCTGCTCCTGCATCAGGTAAATCACAGCGCCGTCTCCTGTTCCACTCAGCTGATCTCTGCTGTTATTCAGTAAGCCAAGGAGAACCCTCTGTGTCCCTGCTGTCGGATCAGACCTGCGATATGGCTGAGAGCCCGTTCTCCGGTTCTGATGCGCAGCCATGCAGAAAAACTCTGCTGTGTAACAATCAATCCTAACAAGACACCACTACAGCTAGAGTCTGTGTTTAAAGGAGTGTCTTCCCCCGAGGGCCGGGTGGTTATCAAAGATACAGCACAATTCAGATGGATTCAGTTAAACAGCTGTTGCAACTATATTTGGATTAATATTACGTCGTCATATCTTATGTATATACATTTTAGGTTCTCTATAATGTGGTGAAATTTTAACATTTAGGTGGAAGCTTTGAATAAACCCAGTGGGTTTTCTGCCTCGTCCTGCACTGTGATATTATCTATCTCAGTTATACTTGTGTATTTCTTTTTTAAATTGTGCAAAACTAAACTCGATTTTAAGCGAGCCTCGTTACAAAAGGAGAGAGTTAGTCGTCCCTCTGAATCTGTGACGATACGATACAGTTTCAGAGAGAACAATTTGCAAACTGTGAAAAAAATAGATTTGATTTGACTGTCGTATCACTGCAGCAACACAGTGTTCCTCATTACCACAATTCCACAGACGTGTAGTCAGTGTTCATTTGGCAGGTGCAGTTTGGTGGTTTGATTGCTGTTTCCTTGAGGGATGTGTCACTGTGTCTCTGAATCCTTTTAAGAGAGGAAGGACTTTTTAAATAAAAAATACTACAAATATGCCCGACCAGTGCCAATGCTGAGAATCAGGGGAGAGAAAGGGGGGGGGGGGGGGGGGGCATTCATTTCATCACGACACAGATCCTATAGCTGTGTTGGCAGCAGTGATTGGACTCAATGCCCTGCAAGAACACAACACACACACACAGATTAACAGAGCGTCAGTACAACCTGATGGACTCCTCTGATAACGCCTGCTGCAGTTCACTTCCTCACACACACACACGCACACACACACACACACACACGCGCACACACACACTTAACTGTCAAACTTAAACAGGGAGATAATTTAACCGTCACAGACATTGTATAAACCCATAAATAATACGCAGAGAAATACAAACACACAGGCCTGTGCTGCACTGAGCTTGAAGCCTGGTGATTACTTGAAGACTTTTTCACAACACACTGGGAATAAATGATCATAACTCTATTTCTTTAAGCTCATTGTCAGTTCAAATGTAGCTGTGTCATTTATCAACACCGGTGCGGTCTGAATATACATCCTGTGACTTCTGCTCTGCCTCCGAAATGTTTCCATAGCTATTGTCCCTGTATGCAGGATTAATCAAAAGCATCGGATATATAAATTCACAATGCCTCCGTTAGCGGTCACATTTGACTATATGCTCATGAGTCCCAGTTGAGATGGGATTAATTGTGCGGTTGGTGAATTGAGCTCTGAACAGACGTCTGGATATACATGCTGGTTTGTCAGGGAAAACGCAGGAGCTGATGATTTTTAGACAAGCCAACATCTCTGGGATTCTACCACCATTTATCAAAATGACCTTCACTTTTTACACTCTCTCAGCTGCCAAGGAAGGCCAGAGCCGAAAGGGACAAAGAGACCCAAGGAATGACACAGAAGCAAGTGTGTGCACTACGCACAGAGGACACCCAGAGAAACTTCCCCTTCTGTAAATCCCAAAAAAAAGGAAGGAGGAGCCGTTCATTTACAGTAAACGTTTCATTTTCAGTACCGCTACCAGAGTAGACACGTTGACTCTGCCCTGGATTTACAGAAGTGGGCCATTTAAAGTTAAGTTAATGACTTAATTTAGTCACAATTCTTTCAATGAATCCTTGTTGAATTCCCCAGATTAGAGTAGTGACGAGAGGAGACTGATCGCTGAATTCCAGACGCAACAAGAAATCATATAGAACTGCCTTCAACGGGCCCCAAACCAACTGTTTCCCAACACGCTCTAAAATTTGATCATTTGATCCCTTTCGGTTTCAGGATGACACAGGAAATAAGTTGTATACACGCAGCATCACACAGGTATATAACTTCACTCAGACACTCCTCCAGCTTCATCCCCCAAATTAAGTGATGCATTTTTTGGAATCATGTTTTAGAAATGTTGAAAGCTGAACCTAAATAGATTTGATAAGATATGTTAAAGGATTCGGATTAAAATGTTAGACAAACGTCCTTTTCTGGTGACGGGGAAATATTATTCTTTCTCCAATAACCTCACAAGATGACCTTACAAAAAGGAGAAAAACAAATGTAATACTATAAAATGAAAAAATAAGTGTGTGCGCGATGGGAAGATGAGGGAAAGAATGTGTAGACAGAATGCAAGCAGGATAAGTAATTCTGCTGGAGGGGCAGAATGAAATATCTGGAGAGCTAAAGCAGGCGAGAAAAGTGCAAGAGCAGCAAAAATCCAGAATGTGGAGACAGGAACTGAAATTGTTAGACGCTTACATTGTAGATATCCACAAAAGACACACACTGAGTATGCAGCTATTGAAATCTTTTGTAGAGTTCATACTGTGAAGGGGAAGTAGAACATAGCAGATCTTTTCAAGATAAAGAGATAAAGATATATATATATATATATATATATATATATATATATATATATATATATATATATATATATATATATATATATATACACACTATGGTCTTGCAATCATTTTAGGACATGCTTCCTGAAATTTCACATACTTTTGTTTCTGCTTGTGCAGACAGACTGCTTCAGTCCAAAAAGGGGGTGTCCACTCATATGAAATAGCAGAAAACATTGTGTTGTTCTAAAACACAATTTTGTCATCAATGAGGAATTCAAATCTGTAATAAATAATGTGATATGAAAGACAGGGAAAGGACACACACTAACACTGAGATATTCTGAAAGCATTATGTTTATAGATGCTATCCATACTGCATGTTTAGTATTGCAACCGCCAAGTGTTTAAAAGCGGGATGAAGCCAGCAACAAAGATGATGTGCTTACAGGCGATCACAAGACTTATCACAGCAATCAATTCCCTGATAGACCTGCTATGAAACGATCAAGTCTGATCCACGACTCCAGGGAGGCTTACACTTGAAAAATGTCACAACTTAGTTCACCCACAACTATAAACGCTAAATTCAGTAAAATGTAATATTGAAGCTGGTGGAAGAGAATAAGTCTTAATCTTAAAAGGTCAGTTCACCCTTATTACATAATATCATGAAAGACTTATTTTCTCACTTATCTACTGACTTTTGATGGGGACTTTTTATTTCTTCATTAGAAAGCAGTTTCATGGTATTAAGGCCTCAGGGTTTAAGAGCCGACCGTGTAATAGCAGGAAGTGCTTCAAGCCTGGTTGAGGAAATTGTTGCACGGTATTCCCCCTCTCTCTCTCTCTTCCTTCATTTCCAGTCAACTCTATTCTTCTCTACCTCATAAAAAGGAAAGGAAAAATGCCCTCAAAGCACTTTTTTTTTAAGTCAATAAACACTGTTCACAACCAGGTCTGTGGATGATCCTGAATAAGTGGGACATTGATTCTGTGTTGTTCAATGAATTGAGAACCACACAAAACTACATTAATTTTGTCTATGGAATTTCAGACAACAGTCAAATAATTGCTCAGGGGCCAGAGAAACAAATTCAAAATGCTTGTTTCATGCAAACAAGAAGATATCACAAAATCCTCTCATTTGAGAAGCTGAAACAGGAGAATGTTCCGCATTTATGTTTGAAAAACAATTAAATCATTATCAAAATTGCCAATTTATATAATGTTGACTGACTTAATTAATCAAATCATTGTTTTAGCTGTATACTTCTAAAAACATCGGGGAACCTCTGCAAATAAAAGCAGAACTTCCTGCATGCTGGCTACATGCCACTATTGGGAAAGTGTAAAATATGTGTTTTTTGCGAGACATTTTTGGTGCCTCTGGAGATCGTACATCAAAGTCGGGGGTGATGAGACAAGGGTGCACAAACAGAGAGTGGGTAATTCATCACACAGCCTTTAAGACATCAACACATGACTTGATTCAAATCCTCACAGCAACCATATCCAATGGTACAAAAATGAATGAATGTCAGGTTGGTTTGACAAAGCGCCCAAGCATCCTCCACATGCACCTCTCATCTCTTGGTAATGGGGATACTCACACCAACTCTACCATTGTGCACAGATTACACGTTTGACTCCCACAAAAGCTGAATGTAGAGTTTGATGAGATTTAAGTCATGAATAGACAACAAGCAGCACATTTCCCTGTTATAATGCAAACGGCACCAGCAGAACCAACCGATGGGGAACAACAGAAAAGTCATTCGTTAAAAAAAAACTAATTTCATATTCATAATGAATGACAGCAGGAACTGTTCCGTTGGGATCTCCTTGTTGTTTTGCAGAAATCCACATCGTAAGCAGTTGATATGTTCTGTTTACAAGCACTCCAGTGAATTACACACATAAATGGTGGATTGATAATGTTCCAAAGGGAAAAAAGAGGTTGCATGACAATCCGTGATTAAAATACAATGACATGTTCACTATTGTCTTTGTCTGCCAAGCGGCTCCTGCTGCTCAGGCCAAATCCACAGTGGTTTTCTCCAGTTAGCCCAAACAATACACTGCTGTCGATACGCCCTGTGTTCAGAGGCAAATTTCAACTTTCATGAAATGCCTGTAGGACGAGTCGCAACTGCATAATATCAGTGGGACAGACAGCCACTCGTCTCTGAAAGTCGACGCTCACGGAGCGCTCGGTTTAGAGAAAATAATGACATTGAACATTACGGTTAAATTAACTTGATCAGAAGAAGAACTTCACTGTTGCACATGTTGACTTGAAAAGTCAGATTCTAGTGTGATTGGATGCACTAAAGAAGTTTTGATCATTACCAAAACTCAAAACGATGATGTGGATTCTTATTTGCTCAAAAAGAGTTGTGACAGCCAATGTGGACATGGCCTTTGTCATGTCACTAATACACGAATGGACTCAAAGACATTTTAAATCAGTGTGTATCAATTAAGTGGCAGCTTTGACAAAAAATGATTTCCAGAAGCATGTTTGCTGAAATGGATTACAAATCAAAAACACGTGTTTTTACACCAACAAATGTAATGAAAATAGACAGCTGACCGGCTCAATAGTTGACAGAGATGTAAATCAGCATGCGTTAGTTTAAAAAGAGAACTGGAGCTTGAAGCTTTACTCTTATGAATCAAATTTTACGAAAAGCAGTAAGGTTCAACATAGGAATTATATTATAATAATAATAATAATAAGGCTACATCTTTTTTTCGATTGATTGATTCCTTATTGTCACACAGCCTTCAAAAACGACATCAAATATTGTTTGATGTCCTGCCATGCATGCTAAACACTCTGCATTGCAGTCCGAATAGACGCAAGTAGATACAGTACAACTTCAAACGCACAAACCTTCGTATTTGCACCAGTGTGTGTTGTGTCTGGCTACAGTGACGCACAGTATTGTACTGCTGCGGCTCCTTCTCCACACCCTCTTCTTGCTTCGTTGCCACGAGCAGACAGAAACCTTTGGGAGACTGTGAAAGCCCTAATGACATCATCAACCAAAGCCCGCTATACCTGCAGCAGTGCCATCCCACGGTCCATTCAGCCGAGCCAGCGCTTCTGCTCGGCTGATGTAATAGCAGCTGTCGAGCCCCTCCCTCCCTCTTCATCCCTTACATTATCATTTCATTGCACCCGTGCAGCACACACACACACACACACACACACATATATACAACCGCATACAAGTTGTAAGTCTGGGTGAGGGAGGCTACTTAACATCTGTAAGAAATGTCAATATAAACCCTGTTGTTCGATAACCAATGTATTTTAACTACCGCCATTAGCATTATCCCAGCGAGGTTTAGTTCACACGGGTGTATGACATCATCTCCAGGAGGAAGTCATTACATCGGATCAATACTCTTTATTCCCTACGGACGAAGACCAGCCACAGTGGGGCACAGCAGCAGGGCAGGCCAGGATTGAGTTAGTGCACGGGAGGCAAAGAGCAATGACACAGTATGATACCTTTATTATGTTATGAGATTACAGCCCAGCCAGAGGCTGATACTGCCAGACTAGCAAGGGACGCGTTCATACGATTATAGTCCAGGATCAGATAACAACGGCAGTCTGGGACAGCTGCACAGAGTCTGCGAGGCACTGGAAACCTTGCGATGGCCATATGGTGCCAATATCGTGAACAGACTTTTAATTAGTTCAGCCGAGGATCAATTCAAAAAGTAAAACTTGCTAAACTGGAAGTGTAGTAAGATAATAACTGACACTGTGGCAACTTCCTTACAGTCACAGGAGTCCAGGAAATCCACAGTCTTAATAACGCCCGCACATACTCCTGTAAAAGGAAACAGGATACGTATGAGGACAGAATTGTCGTCCTGTCCCTTTGCAGGATGCAATCAATACTTTTCTTACAGATTAAACACCACGGGGCGAGGAGACCGGGGTAAGCAACTGATGTAGAGATGCAGTGCGAGTCAGAGAACGGCCTCTGCAGGTGCCATTTTGAAACAGGTTGACATGAATTGATGTCAAAATATATTGGGACGAAAGAACAGTGCTGGTGATTAGACTAGGGTGCAAACCACAAGTGACTTGGTTAACTTGACCATTATCCCTTCCTCCAGAGTTAATGTACATTACAGGAAATACAAAAAAAAGGAAGTGTGTGTGTGTGTGTGTGTGAGATTGGCTCATATTAATAATTGGTTAAAGTTACTACAAGGTACTTTAAACTAGTTATTAATAAGTGTGAATGTATTACTGATGCCTTTATCTACCCTACATAATAAAACAAGACCATCGGCTAGAACACTAGCTATTCCTCTATAGTGATGGTGGACATTCCTAATGTCGGTCATCGGGTCATATTCCCGTGAAAACAGACCAATCGATGTCATCAGCCCAGATCCGTCTTTGCTGCAGCCTTCGGCCTGCAGTTGGAGCTCTGGTGGGGGTGGAGAGGTCTGCGCCCCCGGCAGCAGCTACTCCTCCAGCCCAGGCCCCCAGGTAGAGCGCCGGGCTTTGAAGCAAATGTTATATCGTAGCCAAACGATGAAATTAGAATTTCCAGGTCCATCTCATGGTGCCATGGGTCCTAAAAATACTTTTTCCGATAGACTTACATTGTGAAATAGACGTCTGTTACTCTGAGGATCATTTGTTGTTCGGCAAATCAACCCTGAAAAGCCCTTCTTTAAATAATTAGTTCCTAGAAAGTAGTAAAATGCATGAACCAAATCTATAGTTATTTTCCTCCCCCCCCCCCCCCCCCCCCCCCCCGTTTATGTGAATGAGCCCGAGAACGAGGCTGGACCGAGGGCTGAGAGGCGGGGTTTAAGGAAACGCTAGTGCGCTTGCTCCATGGGCCCCATAATGCTGAAGATGGCTGCCAGATCCAGGTGTTCTATACTACAAATTCAAACTTCTTTTGCTTCATGCGCAACTCAGCAACTTTCTCACGAATGAGCGAGGCGCCGCCACCGACACGGTATCTAGTTCTCTTTATACAGCCATGCTCTGGCCAGGAGCACAGCAGAGCCGCTCCCCGCTAGAAGCCAACACCACGCTGCTGGAGGAGAGGGAGGCACGGAAGAACCAGGACCAGGACCAGGACCAGGACCAGGACCAGGACCAGGACCCTGCTGCAGTTCAATAAGGTTTTCTAAGGTGACTCTGTTGTTTCGAAACACGAAAGCGTTTGTCCACCTGGATCACAAACATGAACATGAAATGAAAGTTCCTATTAGCTTCAAGTTCATATTTCAAGAAAAATGCTAATAAAATCACGAGTCAAAGCCTCTCAAAGTTGGTAGATTTATGGTTGTTCTTCGTCTTTTATGATAGTAAATTCAATATCTTTGGGTTTTGGACTATTGGTTAGACAAAACAACATTTGAATACATCAACTTGGGCTCTGGGAAACTTATAGACCAAACAATTACTCGAGAAAATGACAAACAGTTCAATTGATGTTGTAAATAATCATGAGCTGCATTACCATTATTTTTAACAAAACACAAACCAGTTGGTTAGGCTTGAAAAACACATCAGCTGCTGGAACAAACTGATTAGCCAAAACTAAGATGAAGATTGGGTGCACCAGAGCTAACAAAAAAGCCTTTTTCTGAAACTCTTCTGCAAGCCGAAAGGTTTTTGGCTGTTGAATTGAATTTGATTGAAACCTCAACAGAATGGGACAATGGCGGCTGTCAAACATCCTCTGTTCCACAGTGTAAAATACTGTGGGAGGCACATTTCATCATCACAACCAATTGTGTCAAGCAACGACGGCAGTTAATTGGCAGAAAGCTACAGTTGGAGCCTTCGGATACTTTTGATTGCGTTCTTCCCGCCCTCCAATTACTTTCCTCCGAACCCATCTCTGAAGACAGAAAGCGTGAGTTCATTTGCCAGCACAATGGCACAGTCCATTAAGACTATACAGGCTCCTTCGCACGCAGTTTTAGCAAGTCTCAGTCGCCCTCTTCCTCCCATTTGGAATCATAATCGTGACTTTACGTTCTCGTTTCTCCCTGCAGTCGGTCCTGACAGGACGACTGACGGCTTCACAGTCTGTTCACAGCTCGGGGTTTGGAATCGCTGAGATTTCTCACAACAGCAGAAAGCTCGTTGATACCTGCAAAAGCCTTCCCTGTCAGAGGGCACGAAGTCAGCCGGTCATGAAGGAAGACTATGCCAGGAAGAGGAAAGCAGAGGGATCGGGAGAGTGTCTGAAGAGGATGGAGTCATATGAAAGGATTTCATACTGAAAATACCTTGAAAAAAGATAATTGAATATATAGCACTTTAAAGCCACTCGATAAAGTACTTATTACAGTCTTCTATGAACAAAAACAAATAACATTTGATATCATTGCTATAATTCAACTAAAAATATAAATGACCTGTGTACTAAACAGGACAACTTTGACAAAATGAGATCAGCTCATGAATAAAAAGGCTGACTTCACTTTTCTGCTACTGTAGATGAAGAGTTCCCGATTAATTTGGCTCAAAGTCAAGAGATTTCCTTTGTTCAACTCCACGTATGAAACCAAGATTAAAGCTCCAACCGCTTGCCTACAGAAAAGGCCAAACGTCCGTCGCTACTGTTCAAACACTGGACTGTGTCAGAAACGAAAAGAGAGTTTGTGCGAAAGAGAAGCCAATCGACATGCTGTAATCCCATGTGAGGGGGCAGGATCGGTTACACCGAGAGAATACGCATTGTGGTTTCTGCAAGTTCCTGCATGCACACTCCACAGATACCAACGGGGACAATGAGGCTTCTTATCGCAACAAGCCCTCAGTATTTCACCACACTGTCAAAGACACAACCGAAGGCTTACAGTGATGGAAGGCACGCACAGAAACAGCTGCTTCTCCCTCTAACCCTGACAGCATGCTGAACGCCACACTGAAGCCTGCATCATGATAAAAGGTGGTATGATAAGAAGAAGTCTTTGACGTGACGCCTAGACTTGTTACCTTGGAATGAAGATGAGTGAAAGGTTCGCTCTCCCACGGAAATAAAATGAAATGCCACGGTAGGAACGCACAAAATGGTAGCGAGGAGAGAACGCTTTAGAGTACACAAGAGTGCTTTGCTTTGAAAAAAACATTTTATCAAGCTGCAACTGCAACACACACACACACACAGACTACACTGCAGCCAATGAGAAGACAGAGTATAATGTAAGAGCCACTGTAATAATTTACTGATGGCAGAAAAGGGTACAAATGTTACTATTTAACAGGCAAAGCAACATTTTATAGTTTCAACTGTGTGGAAATGTTGTGTTGTGGATGTCAAGCTGATTATAGAACACTATAAACACACATATATATATATATATATATATATATATCCCAGCTGCAGTCGCCTGTGGAAGCAGTGCAGCCATGGGCTCTACTTGGCTTTATTATGGTTCATAATAAGAGGGCATCCGGCCGGACAGTGCACCTCTAACATGAAGTTTACAGTGAATGTGAATATACATTAGCAAATGCTCCGTGGGGCAAAGGAATATGCTGTGGGCCATCATGCAAATTCCACAATTAACATCCAAAATCAACACATGGTAAACTCAGAAGGGAGAGACCCACCGATGTATCGCACTGTGACCTCGGATTTAAATGCATGACAATGTAGGTTTACAGCATCCAAGACCGCAACGATGTGAAGAAATGCCAACAACAAATCCGATACACCAATGCTCAATCACCTCGGAGTGCCATACATTGCATTGTCATTTGGTGTCATCTTATTCCACCGCAAACAGCGCGTTGCAGAGGCTTGGGGGAAAACAAAGGCTTGCTCGGAGACGGTCAACATTAACGTTACGTCTTCTCTTGAGTCACAAACACACGTTGAATGGACAAACCCCGGACAATAAACCCATTGCAAGCAGCAGGAATTTAAGCAGAAGCAAACGCGTTGCATGGTTTTTGCGGCAGAGCAGACATGAAACTGAATTGTCATACCTGAAATCACAAAGGCTACGATGACCGTCGCCCAGGACACTTTCTCGGCTTCTACAGCGGGCAATAAACAGAAACGCAAATTCTCACACAGTCACATCCCAGCACAGTCCAGACGCACGTCCGTCCGACCGACCGTCCGACCGTCAGCCGGATTTAATAAAGCGAGAGGCGCAGCGGAGACAGAGGAGTGTGGACGGACGCAGAGCTGCATTTGGACCAAATGTTCCTCCGTGTTCCAATTAACAGAAACAAAAAGACACTCACCGCTGTGTTTGGCACCGAATGACGACGTTTCGTTTATTTCATTGCCCCCGCTGAGCAGCTGTGTGTAGTGGTGCGTCACCGACTTCCGCGTTAAGGTGGAGTGAGAAAAAAAACGCAAAGTGAAAGAAGGAATTTTAAGAAGAGGCTGCGCACGCGGGCGCAATGAGGGGTGGAAAGAAATGTAGCAGCAATATAATGGGGATGATGATAATGATGGTAAATAAAATGTTGGTATTTAAAACTCCATTGGTCAATGTTTTTATATCAGACTATGGGCCCAGGCCAGAAATTCCATTTGTCGGTACCATCTAAGGAAACCAATCCTAGTTATGATTTTTGAATTGGTGTATATATATATATATATAGATCATATTTTGATGTGATAACCATTGCAGACTGGCAGCTTATTGGTAGTTATCATCTCTGGAATGTACCCACCCTCCGCATAATGAAAGCGAAAAGGCAAACTCGGTTTCCACATGGGGCTAGAATGAACTACAAACTACAAATACATGTCTGAAATGCTTTATTTATACCATCCGAATAATCCTTTCTGTCATTCCTGAAGGCAGAATTTGTTTTATGGCAGAAAGGGGCGAACAATAGGGCCTATCAAAATGTTGCTGATTATAGTGATTTTCAGTCCATTTTAATTTATAATATTGTCATACAAGTTCCCTGGGTAGTGCTACTGAACCGCAACCCTTCCCCGTCAAGGACTTCACAGCAAACGGTAGGAGGAATGCTGGAATGTTCTTGCCGCCAGAAACGGCACAGACCATGTCCTGGCCAAAGGAGCTGACAAGTCGCGTGACCCTTTGTGATGGATCTGTGCACTCCTTTTCTCCTGTCAGCATTGTTTTCAGGAGCTTGGTCACAGATTCAGGGATGCTGCCATCACTGTGCT
Organism: Melanostigma gelatinosum; assembly: GCF_949748355.1. NCBI lineage: Eukaryota > Metazoa > Chordata > Actinopteri > Perciformes > Zoarcidae > Melanostigma > Melanostigma gelatinosum. The sequence goes on from NC_136645.1 coordinate 12,067,190, forward strand.
CCACATCTGGTGGCCATATTTGAGTGACATCATCTTGCTTCTTGATGTCGTCTCTCATCTTCAATGCTGCTTTGGTTGTGACATCTCCAGTGTTGGCAAAGGTCACATTGTGTAACTCCACCTTCAAGGCATTATGTCACTTTGGCAAGCTCACTCATCGAAAGGCTGTCTGGATAAAGAAGAACTTTTCCTTTGCTGTCCGGAAATATGTGCAGTGCTCCCGCAAACTCAGCTTCAAGCTCACGACGAAAGTGTTTCTTCGTTGAATCTTTGACTTGACTGATACCACAGGAGTTCATGCATGTCACCAGTTTGGAAGTTAGATCTCTCAAGGGTAACACTTCGGGGTTGGGGAAGAGTTCATTTCTAATGTACCTGAAGAGGTCACTGTATAGTGCTTCTCTGCTGCCTCATACTGTCGAGCTTGAATGTCTTCGCCTTGTTCCTCACCTTCTATGTTACCGCTGGTGGAATGATCCTTTGTGTACGAAAGGTAGCAAGACTTGTGGTAATGGCCCTCTGCAGCAACAAGGTCTCTGCTCACAACCGCAAGCATCCTATTATCTAGTTTCCTGACTGCTGCTGCCCTGATTCTGTCCTCAGCACGTAACTCGGCGCATTGCGTGAGGGGCTCCCTGGTGTTTTGACCTCTCAGATGCTTGCTCGCTTTTTCGCAGAAGATACTGTTCATCATATACCCTTGACGTGCTGGGCGCCTCTCTAGATGACCTCCTGGGAGTGTCTTTTGCGGTTTTGCCCCTGGGATCTTCTCTGGCAACGATAGAGTCAAGAAGTTTCTTCATGGTGAAAATGCTGCGGCACTTGCGATGGCACTGTACTGGTGGGATTTCTCCCTCGGGTCAGTCTTTGGCCATGTTCAGGATAGGGGCATGCTTTCGTATCTCAGCAGCTCTCAGCAGAGTTCTCCAAGACTCAATGTTTTGTGGTGACACCAATGTTGCGTCTGCCTCCTCATCGGAACAGTGGATTGCACAGTCCATGCGTGCACGCTTCCGTGGCAACCTGACACGTTCTTCTTCACCAGTGGACTCCATTGTCATTCAGACCCAGTCACTGCAATATACAACAAGAAAGTCGTATACACGTATGAAATTATAAAATACATTTAGATACTTTCCAGTGTGCACAACCTGAAACATTCCTGGGGGGGCGAAAGATTATATCAAGTTTGAGCCACATTGTAATTTTCATATATTCAGCCGCAATTTACATTTCGGGGGTAGGGGAAGGAAAACGTCTCCAACTTTGTTGAAACCAGCTGGATGGTCCTCCTTTGTGCTTCCCTGCAAACCAGGTACATATGGGTAGCTGATCCATTCGGACTGTGGCACTCATATGGGACACACAACATTCCGTAAATAATGATAATAATAAATCCGCAAAATTTCACAAAATCTAGCGTGCAAATCAGCCGTAATTTGAATACCAAACTAAAGCATGTGCCTCAAGATGGGAAATATGCTTGTTGTAAGTGTGCAGATAACAATTCTGGATATCCTGAGCTCTTATTGAATGATATTACCTTCATGGGATGTGTCAATAGTCCATTGTGTGATTTTCCCCCAAAACGTCAATATCTCAGAATGGTAAAATGGTAAAAATGCAAAATGCATACACTAAGCTGCTCTTCTGGAACGGTTATCACATATTGCAATAATCATACAGTCCCTACCAATAACTTCGTAGCCCTAAAGTTTGGTTTCCTCAGATGGTACCGATATATGCCTGGGCCCATGGACTATATCAATTACCCTGACTATGTGAAGTGTAGCCTTGAGGTGTTGCTCACCCACAGCAAACGCCAACTCTCCAGTTTCACCAAATTCTAATGAAATTGTATTTAATGCTACTATTTGACCTCAACAACCACATCTACAGCAGGCAGCTGTATAAAAAAAACCCCTCAAATAAACTAATGTCAATTATAGGATGGTGCACTCTGCCAATTAGCATTAGCCGGTAAAACAAAACAAATGGTGCAGTATTTAGCAGATAAAGAGGCAGATGTGTTCATCAGGACATCCTAGACATCGAAATGTAACTTAACCTAAAAGAAAGAAAGAGATATAAGAGAGATATAGTGAATTACATTTATCAGGTGGATACGAAAACCCACTCCAAATGCATGCTAATGTTGCTCTACGTCAGCTTGAGGTGTGTATTGGCAGGCTGCTGCTTCCACGGCCCAGAAGTGTGGACAGTTAGCTTAGCTTAGCACAAAGACCATGTGACCAAAAACAGCTAGCCTGGCTCTGCCCAAAGGTAACAGAGTATACAGACTAGAACCTCTAAAGCACGAATTATTCTCACACTATTACTTGTTTAATTCATTCAAAAAGCAAAGTGTGACAAACACAGGAGCAGTATGTACAGTTAGGACTATTTCATGGCTTTGAGTAGTTGCAACCAATGGAGACTCCAGGAAGTTACTCATCCTTGCTGAGAAGTAGGCCGGCACATAACCCCGAAGTGTAATTTTTACAAGTTAGTTTTTGGATAGATTAAAGAAAAGAGCATAGATTAATTAATCGTGATTAATTAGCTCTAGATGTGCTGCTAGATTGTATTACCATTAGTTATAGAGCTAGGCTTGCTTTTTACTCCTGTTTCCAGTCTTTAGGGTTATTCTCTACCAGGAAGTGAATAAATGAATTTCCCCAAAATCATGTGACGCTTACTCATCACTTTAGAAATGTCTTGATGTTGAAATGACATAACAGATTTGTTATTAGCCTATAGAGAACAACTCCAGCTCCAATCCAGTCAACTTGTATTACTATATTCTGGTTAAATGGTCATTATTTCAGATAATGAATGGTCTGCAGTGTACTGTAGTAAATCACAGCATGTACTACTCCAAAAGAGCTCCCCACTCACAGTACAGTATGTCGGGAGAGGCTCACTTATTAAACCAGGGAATGTATCCTCTGTTGACTCAAAGCCTCGGCTCTGTCGCTGTGAAACCTGACATTGTGTTTGAGCTTATTACTGATGCACAGTCCGCCACTCCGTCCTTGGGATGGGACAACGGAGCCTCTGTGCTCTGTCTGGACAAAGTGGGCACCTCAGAAGTGAGTCTGTCAATTTGTCATGCATGTGTATTCTGCTTCAGAGAGATAGGGCTGTCTTGCTGCGTGGCATGGAAAGATTAGGATGTGGTTTGTTGTGTTGAACGTGTAGAGAAAGCAAGTGGGACACAGCTGTGTTGGTGATACTACAACAGCATTTTCACCACATTTACAGGACTTAAGGATAGGGGAGCGGGAGGGGGTGTTTTCTCTGTGTTTTTCTCGGGGTGTGTCCTTCCTGCTTTCTTACCTGCGTGAACCTGTCAGACTGGTCGTGCTCGATTGTCCTGTGTCTTGGTCCCTGCGGCCCTTTGCACACATTACTCACCAGCACTGACACTCCTACAAGCCCAGAAGTCATTTAGAAAAACACTTAAGGTTCAGTGGAAAAGGATTGTGTTTTGATTCCAGATAAGGCACAGATACCGTTGGAATAAACACTAGAAATACTTGATGTCAACTAAGGTATTTAGTTGCATTTAAATTTGCAAATATCTTTCAAACTTCATGGTTACTTTATGTTTGTCACATCCCTGTGGGTTAGTTTCAACTTGTGATCACTGTTCCTCTTCATGCCGTGCATGAAAACTTCAGAGTTAAGAGTTTGCACAATTTTGAACATCTAGTGGTGATTCATGACTGCACTACAAATCTTAGTCTGTAGGCCTATAGTGGATATTACTAAACTAAATGAATACTATTAAATGATGTGCATTAACCGTATTATATGTATTTTTAATCCTTTCCAGCCCCGCTGAGCTGTATTTCTTCTGCTAAAAGCCATGTTTAGAAAAAGAGGGAGAAAAGCCTTGTTTTTGTGTCCGTGGAAAATATAGACTTAAAGAACTTGGCAGAGGTGCAAGAGGCAAGCTGAATAATCCTGGAACAAAGTAAGAAAGTAGAAAAAAAGTTTGTTATGTGAAACTCTGCTCAGGAAGACGGTTCCACGGAAGAAACTAACATTTGAAAACCAAATCAAATACTCAGACAAAACCTGTATACACCCCACAATGTTATGAGAATGAAAAGAGTACACTCTTGAAAGAGTGATCTCGTATTGCACTTCCGTAAAGTTTGGTGTCTCGGTAAACACCGATTTAGAAAACAATGGTCAAAGTTAATGCAGCAGAAGCTGAGATATTTTGTACTTTTAGGCTCCAAAACACTGATTTCAACGCTTCACTTTAAACACTTTATAAGACAAACACAGAATCGTAAGTATTCGTTCCCCAGACAATAAGGAAAGTCAAATGTATAAATATGATAGTTCTAAAGTGCCTCTGTCAAAGACGTCCCTCAAGGCCCCCTCCCACACTTGTAAACACCCGCGTCTTTCAAACCCCAGGCTCCCCATTGTAATGTAGGCTTTGTTATAAAAAGATGTGTTGATTCCAAGACCAAGCTGAGATACCTGGGTGATGTCACATCACTTGTTAGTCTTGACAAAGCTCCTCCAGAGCCACATTCAGCTCTTTTCACAGGCTGTGGAGGAGCACAGACATTTGTGCCTTCTGTGTTTTTCTGCGTGGTGCAGCACCAGAGGACAGAGTAGACACAACCGTGTGTTACTCAGTCTTTCATTTACCCACACGACAGCAATTAGCTTCAAGTTCACCGTCAGGAATCATACATAACAAGCGTCTTCTTTTAAGAAATCCTCAATCAGTGAAGGTTAGAGGATGAAAACATTTGGGTATATTATCTAAAGTAAGCCCCTATAATATTGTACTTAAAAGAAAAATAATTCAGTCATGATACAGCAGCTCTGTGAGGCTGCACTTCATTTTAGTTAAATGCTATGTTGGCATGCTAACATTTGCTAATTTAGCACTGAACTGAGGCAGATAGGAATATTTCTGGATTATAAACCAAAGTATTCGACAAAGTGAATTGAAAGGTGTTGGTTTGTTGGCCAATGGAGTGCCCAGGCTTTGGAGTATTGGCTCCACCATATTTTTTTATATTCACCACTTGCCGTAGGCCACAATCTGAAAAGAAAATCCTTCAAATTGACAGAATATTTGCATAATAAAAATGGGATTTACTTGCTGCTGCACTGAGGAGTTTGAAATAAAATCAGCATGATGCATTTCTCTAAATCCATTTGAAGATGCCTGTAAGCTCAGTCCTTTTTAAAAAAAGGAAAAAAGATGCCCCTCTCCGCAGTGCTTCAGCTGTATATGCTGCACAAAGCCCAATTATCTCAGATCAAAGCGAGACAACATGAAGGAGGAAAGTGAAGATAAAAACACAGATGTGACTCAGGTCAGGCTTAGTCTGTTGCACAGAAACACCATTCAGAGTGAAAGCAAAGTGTGTAATGAGCAGCGCCTCCACTTTTCAATTCTACTCAGTGACTCACCAGCAAAATAAAACATATTTCTGTTTTGGCTTCTAGAATATGTTTTCATATTTATGATACATTATCTCCACTCCCATTAGTTTGTAGTTCGCATGTGTCCGTATAAACAAACCATAGCTTTGAAGTGCTCTCGCGGACAAAATGAACATGAAGACATTACAATTCAAAATGTGAGCCGGTGGCAGAAGGCCCGGTGGGATCAATCGATCCGTGGACAATCCTATCAGTCCCTTTTTTGTTTTTAACAGAGGGCATTAACTTGTTCTTATAATGCACAACCTGCTGAGGAGCAGATAGTACCCCAGTAAGAAGAGAACAAGTTGATCTTGAGATGGTGACGGTGCAAATGAAGGAAGTTGTCCTCATGCAGCTACATCTGTCCCAGCTCTGGCTAGAAAGTGGAGTGTGTTCAACCGGTACAAAAACTATTTCAGCTTGTTGCTAAGGAACGAGCATTGGGTCTGCATCAGGAAACCATGGTTTTTAAATGACACAAATTAGTAAGTGATGAAAAGCAGTTTCTCACTTACACATTAATATGAGAACTATTAAGAGTGGAACAGCTGGAAAGATCGAACATTCAATGTGCAAATAATTAGGAACCCAAACGGCAAGACCTGAGGACGCAAGGAAACGACAGGACCGCCTGTAAAACATACCGGTAATCAATCAACTGGAAATCTAATGAGACATGTACCAGTCAGTGATTTACAGTATTTAGGGAAAGAAACTTTATTAGATCAAACTCCTGGAGATACTATAACAGCATTAAAACAGCTCAGCATTAAAAAAAAGACAAAAAAGATTTATTTATGGCAAGCATCTTAAAAACCACAACCCCCCTCCCAATACAGTTTACTTGATAGGATTACAGATATTCACACACATTGCATACTTAGTATTCTAAAAAACAACCTTGAATTTAAATAAGTACTATTCATGAATAAATATGAAGTCTTTCATCGATGAGTGAGTGTACTGTTCTTTTTCTTAAAGAAAGATGTCATGAGTGATGTCTGTATGTGCCCAAGTAAGAAAGACATTTAGAGGTGAAGAATATAAAAATCTGAGTGACGACAACATAAACACTTTACAAGACAAACAGAGCCGTAAGTATCCGTTCCCCACACAAGGAAAGTCAAATGTATAAATAAGATAGTTCTAAAGTGCATCTGTCAAAGACTTGTCCAATGAAAAGTCATCAGCAGTCCTTTCTTTTTTTTTCTTCTTTTTTTTTAAAAAGGCTGATAAAACTAAAATTAGATATGTCTGAACGTGCAGCAGATATATTTAGCAAAAACTACCTACATACAAGCACAGCTTTTTACGTTTATAGAACGGAAAACAACTTTATAACAGATTTTTAAAAAAAAGAAAAAGAAAAAAGGATAATCATCTTCACATTGTCAAGAAGTGATACTCAGTTCTTCGCCATTTCAGTCTCCTTTTGTTTGTTCACACTTGGCTTTACAGAAGATTTGATCTAAATTTTGAAGCAAACTTGGCTGCTATAAAAAGCACACAGTGGTGAGTAAGTTCCCTCGTCTCTGCTCGGGCTGGACGGTCTAGATCTTAGGCAGCTTGGGAGCACTGATCAGGGGGTTGGTCTCCTGCAGGAATCTCCGCCCGGCCCCCTTGTAGTCGTAAGTGCAGTCGTGAGTCTCTGCGTAGCGGTGGGTGCAGCAGAAGTTGTGACCACACCTGAAAGTTGTAAACAAACACATATTATGGTATGCATGCTAAGATCTAGAAACAACACTTGTGTATTTACAGTGTGTTCGTCTAAGAGGACCTTTGCGGTCATCAGATAAAAACATCTGCTCAATCTTCAGGCTATTCTGCAGAGTATAGATGGAGAGTTTACTCAGTCATGTAATGTCGTAAATGACATTCCTCACTTAATCACGGAAGCATCTGTTAGTCTTCTGAACACAGTCGGGAGCTCTGCGCTACGCACTGTTGTGGAACAAGACCCGGGAGAGGGAGGCGATCGTAGGGAGACACTTTGATAATGTTAATAACTTGTGGCAGAAGTGGTGCACAGAAAACATATTTCACTGGAGACATGGCCGTCTCCAGTGGCATGGCCGAGACGAAACAATGAAATGGTAAAAGATCATTTTCTACTAAAAATGGCTGCTTCGAGGACAAGAATGACAACTAGGGAGAGATGAAATTAAGAGTCAGGCAGCAGAGTGGGTGAGTGCAGCTGGAAACGCTGGAGGCTCTCTTACCTGCACTCGTAGCTGCTGGCCAGGCCGGTCTTCTTTCCACAGAGGACGCAATGCTTTGAGCTCTTCTTCCTGCTGCCCGTGGGAGCCTTGACTGGAGGTAGGTGGTATGTTGGAGCGCCTGAGAATAGAAGAAACATTTTCTATGATACACTTTACAGCAGCCGGTGTGGAGTATCTGATCGTGTAGTGAAGAATTTCTATTAATCCACACACACGGCCCGCTCGTGTAGCTTTGGTTATCTTGGAGATTTTAGAAACATTTTTGCAACTTTTTCCTTCTTGAACTTTTCACAAAACTTCAAATTTGAATAAGCTCGATCCAGCGCAGTAATCACGACGCCATAAAAAAAAAAAGGTTAGATCAACTCAAAATTGCACTTTCCTCTTTTTTTTTTTTTTAGCAGCTGTTAAAAGGCAAAACACCTGCTGTGAAATCAAACACTGGAGTGTGACCAGAAACGCAATGTGCTGTTAAGTCTGCCTGAATGTTTTTAAAAAAAAAAACCCGTCCTCAGCCAGTCTTCAGCATTTAGCTTTATTCAGTCTAAGTTTCTGTATTATAATTTCAATACTTTCACACATCACGTCACTGGATAGCCACAGGAGTGCTCTCACTGTCACATTCACGTCTTTTTATCCAGGGTTTCTTTGTTACGTCTGAAAATACATTTCAAGCGCGGGTTAGGACAAAGTGTGCAATTTTAAATATCTGTAGCCAATTAAACGAGACGTAAACAGCAGCAAAAGACGCTGTTCTTGAAATGGTCCAGATAAGTGTTTGAAAAGGGGTTTCAGGACATATTCAGCCTTTGCCACATGAACCATTATCAAGTCCGAATTTAGGAAAATGTCAGTAAACAAACAGTACATTTCCTAAGTCGAGGGAGCCCGGTTCGTGTCAGCTTGCGTCTGTGGGAGCATGCAGCAGCGTGGCAGGTTCGTGAGCCGTGGGGATACAAGAACACAGATAAAACGGATGAAGGTACAGGAAGCTCACTGTCAAGCAGCTGGGCGTGGGATTGGATTTTTGATTTGTTTCGTGCATTTTAATCTGCTGCCGTACAGAGGGTTCAAATATATTCAGAACCAAGCACAGTCGCCACATGATCCTGTTAAGTAGACCTAACTTGAATTTTATGAATATTAATTAAAATTTGTCCCAATCAAGCTTTGCTCCCAATCCGACTCATTTAATGCGGAGGATCTGATGCGCACAGCGCAGCCCTGTAGGGACTTCATGGAGCTCAAACACTGACTGCATTTAGTTTGTACTGCTCTGCAGTTCAGTCACTGACGACAGAGGAAAAGGTTCCAATGTTGTGAAGGAGCACAATGAAATGTTTCTATGAACAATAGATCAACAGAACAATCACCTTTCACAGGTCTGGACTTCCCAAGGAAGTTTCCTTGAAAGAACTATGCGGTAGTAATTGTTATTTATATAAAAAGGGAAAATTTTCTTATTGGAAACTATCCAACTGAACACAGTCTCTATTTCCTCTATAATTAGTACCAAATTACACAATAAAGCCGTACTAGCAGAACTACATTGCACTTCCAGTTGTTCCGACACAACCCAATGATGACGAAGCGACGCTACAAAACAAAAACACAGAAAGGCCTCATTTATATACTGCGTGCTTTCAGATCGTTGTGACCAGACTGATCTGAGATGCATTTCATTTGCTTATCTTAAGTCACAAAAACAACTTTTATAAAACTGCACTCAACAAGTATGAGGGTCTGGTACCCCAAATGCCAAACAAGTGGCCAGCATGTCCCTGCAGTAAAGCCTCCTGTATCATCACTGTGAGGATATCAGACTGAAGAGGAACGTCTTGATCGAGGGAATCAGGAATGATGTCAGATATAGAGCCTTGAGGGAAATGATAGTCTGAAGCTCATGTATTCTCACAGTGGAGGGATGACTCACTCTTCAGCACAACAGTCAGGACAATAACAGTGCATTGATGTCTGAATGGCCTCTTCAGAGTCCAGACATGAACCCCACTGAAAATATATAGAGTTTACCAAGAACTCCCATATAATCTGGCAACACTCTGGTTATCCACGTGGACGAGTGTAGGTGCGTAGAGTGTCTCTAAAACTAATCTATTGAGGACTAAATTAATCTTTTTTTGAATGACTCATGGAGGTGTGAACACCAGAGTCCGCATACTGAGTGTCTTTGATAGATGGAATTTATTTAGAAAGCTCATTTAAATATTAAAACTACATCTTTCACAAGTCTTTGTGAGAATGCTGACTTTTAAGTAATTCCCGTGCAGTCGTTAGTCGGGTTGTTGAGTGTCAGCAGTCGATCCTTCGACCTTCGTCAACACATTGTCAGCCGTTGGGGAACACTAGAAACACATCTCCAGTACGAGAGGACAATAGGAATACCTCGACTCAGCACATGATGTATTTCTTTCTCTGGGAACAGTCTGAGCATGTTCGTGGTCGGCATGAATATGCGAGTGTGCAGGCCTGGCGCCTGCTGCTGTTTGTGCTGCTACTGCAGTTGAAGAAATAATGAATATTTAAAACCTTTGTGGTGCTTTGTTGTAGCGCTCACTCAACATGCATTAAAAGGAGTTCACATAACAGCATCCTCTCCATATGGCACCACACCTCAAGAACTGCATCTACAATGCTCTCTGGTCCAACTGATGGCTGAACGGTCCACAACTCAAATGTGCAATCCCCACCACACCACTGCAGCACTTTCTTTATATGCAAGTCATATTTTTTTTTGATATATAAAAAAAACCTGTCAAAACGACAGCCAAGGAGAATGTGTAAGACAACCTCTGGATGTTTGAGCGTCTCCCTTACCTATTCTCCCGAATGGTGTCATGAGTCCAGCCGATGCAAGAGGGGCGGTGGCCTGAGAAGATAACGGCAACATGAAACATTCTGACACACACACACACACTTTGAGAGAACCGATGTTCGGAGATCATTTCAAGATGAACTACAGGATTATTGTAACCTCTGATTTCAGCTGTTTTCCATCAATCCCGACTAAAAGTTGAATTTCTCCTCGTGCATCTAACTTATCAACAAGGCCGTGAATGCTGCAAATGACACATTTTGAAATATTAAATTTCACCGAAATCCATTTCACATTGTATCAATTGAACCTCACATGTGGTATACCTCACCGAGTCACATATGAGTTAGTCTGATGACTACAGCAGTTTGATAAAATATATAAACTGAGAAGGAATGTTTGGGTATTGTGTTTTTCATCATCATATTGTGTGCTTTGCTCTAGAAAATGAACCTGATTGAGATCTTCCATTCAGTGAATGTCACATCAAGACAATGCCGTGACAATTATAGCATAAATAAATAAAATAAACTATGAATTGGGGATTAAAAGCTTTTCCACAAATCCAATCTGCGCAGCAAGAGCCGACGCCTCTCTGCACTCACCAGGTAAGAGGCTGCTGCTCGGCGCAGTGGTGACATTTGTCTTTTCAGGTCGTCCTGAAGGAGCCTGTTGGTCGGGATGGATGGCAGCCTGGAGCCATGGCTGGCCGGTCCTGAGGCAGTAGCAGGGGGCAATGCCAACGCGAGTCCCAGACTCTCTCCCAGGCCGTCCCGGCTGTTGATGCTGTCTGGAGCCCTGGCTGAGAGCGATGCCAAGAGTTCAGAGTTGTTCAGGGACCCAACTGGCTCCTTCCAGGCTTGGTTGGCCATCTTAGTGATGCCTCTCGCTTCCCTCTTGGAAATAAGCTCTGGCCTCTTGCCAGGTGACTCCACTTTAACCCCACGAACACTGAGCTGATGAGTGGCCATGGTGGTGGAGGGGGGAGGGGATGTGCTGCCGGGCTTCACCTGTGCTGAGGATTGGGATTGAAGGTTGGGCTGTAAACAGGAGCGAGTGGAATCGAAAGACAGATGCAGTCTGGTAGAAGTTGATGGCGAGATATGAAATGGTGTGCCGAGCTGCGGCCTATCACCTCTGCTGGTGAGAGTATCACTTGGCCCGGGTGTCCAGGTACCGAGTGGGGATGGGGAGTGCGGCAACTGGTACGGAGCACCAACCTCGAACGACTGACGACCTCCCTCCGGCTGGGTGGACACGTCTAGACTCAGAGGGTCCAACAGATCCCCAAACGGAGCTCCAGGTTGAGCCGGCACCATCAGCCCAGCAGATTCTTCCAACAAACTCAGCCTGACTGCCTCCACCGGAGGCTCAGCCGGGTCAACGGTGGCCTCAGGTGGACCCCTGATACACAGCGGAGGGAGCTGAGGGTACACACAGTCCCTAATCAACCTGGTGCTGCCGATGTCCAACCGGGACACTTTGGGAGGGGGCCGGATCTTTGCAAACGGTGGGCACGTCTCCCATGGCTCCTCTTCCTGAAGCATATAACAAGATGGCGACGGGAAAGCGGGAGGGGGTCGTCTCGGCATAGAAAAGTGGGCAGAGGTTGCGGCAGCAGAGAGCGGGAAGGGGTCCATGGATTCATGGTCTGCGATTGGAGGTAGTTGTACATTTGACTGCCACGGCTGGGTTATCTGGGAGACCGAGCGAAAGAGGCGATGGTGGTGTCGCGTGCTGGTCGGTCCTAGAGAGCCACCGCAGGGATGTGGGCTGACGGGGGGCCGCGGTTTCACCTTCGCTGACTTCTTCGGCTGGAGGACACAGACAGAGAGATTATACCGCCGGATGTACTGAACATTTGCAGTATTTTCCCCCATTCTGTAAAATCTTTAAAAAGGGCGAGTACAGTTTAATGAATTGAAAAGCTTGATCGTTTTATAAACGCATGCAAATGAGTGTTTGGCGCAGCACATCTGCATTATGATTATGCAAAATGGTTGCAGGCTACCATCTTTAGTCTACGATTATGAAAAGCAGGATTCTATGTGGTGCAAATATTCGACACCATTTGGTTCCTTATTTTATTGATAAACCTGCAGGAAGAAAAAGGAGACTATGCCTGTTTTTCACAAGATGCAAACATTTAAAAGTGTGAAAATGAATGTGTCGAGGCCACATTTGCGCTCCGATAGGCAGAACAGTTCACAGGTTCCTGGAATCCCAGTAGCTTCCAACCTTCTTGTTGAGGTTCATGTCCTCCATCTTGGCTTTGAGTAGCTTCACTTTGTTCATGGTGATGGAGTTCTCAAGGCTTTGCAGTGTAGCTGCAGAACACTCTTCATCATCCTCCTCCTCCGCACACACATTATACACCGAGCCACCGCTGGAACACACGAAAACACTTCCCATTAGTTATCTTACAAATCTGTCGCCAGTCTCTTCAGCGGCCCTGCTCACTGAACTCAGCTGCCACAACCACCACTGATTAATCAATGTTAAGTACTCAACACTGGCTGTATATTTAGATAATTACACTAATTTATCCTGTTTGCTCCATTTGTGCTTCACACTCAGAACCTAACGCAGTAGTTTGTTTTTCTGATGTTACTGTACGTTAAATGATTACATGATCAAACCCCTGGCCCAATTCATTTCATGAGCATTGTTCTATTTGAGGGATAATATAATGATAGAATAACTGTGCTGTTAAAACAACAAGGGCATTTTGACAATATCCCAACCTCATGGATTCAGACAGAGGGGTCAGGGTGCCGTCTCCCCTGTCGACCACTCGGAAGAAGTTTAGCTGGTCATTCTCTCGATAGACCACAAACGTGACCTGCTTGTTGGCGAGGCTTCTCTCCCAACCCTCCTCCTTGGTGCTCTCCATCAGGTCAGTGACCTCTTTGATGGGATCATCAATGGTTACTGAAAAGAAGAAGAGGGGGGGGGGGGGGGGGTTCTGTGGTTAAAACATTTCAATTTACTTTGAAAAACTAACTTTTGATAAAACGCAAAGCTGTGAATGTCCAGTTCTTTGGTCCTTTCCTCACCTCGCCTGGTGTTAATTGGGCCTCCCCTCATGGCCAAGACCAGTTTCAAAGTGCAGCCCTCTGCAATACTGCAAACACAAACACACTGATGAGCAATAAAAGAAGAACACGTGACGTGGAGAGTATTGTAAAGCATTCCACACAGTGTATGCAATTGTAATGGGAGAGAGGGAAACAACAGCAGGTAGCAGAGACGCGCCAATACAAAGTTTACAGCAGCCAAAGCGTCGGCTTGATGTCCAGATGAACTTAAGTGCACGACTGGTAAATCCACTGGAACAGTTGTTCCCGATGAGCAGATGTTTCATTAGTGGTCCAGTAGTGCCTACTGGACCTTTCCACTTCTAAAACTCCATGCTGCAGCTTGATAGGCCAGTCCAGCGAGATCTCACTAGAGGCCGCTCACGTGGAAAATGAAGTGACAAGCACCCAGAACAATATCAGCATATGCAGCCAGCAGAGCACCGGCGGGGGAGGGCTGCACCTCATAAACTGACAAGAGTGGAGGGGCAAGCTGCCTCGATACGACCAGCATGTCACCGGTCTCATCCACCTCTGGCTCATTTACAACACATTGAACCGAGTCACCAACATAAGCCGAAAGGCTTTTGAGGCGCACGTGAGAATGAGTCTGAATGTAGGCGGGGAGAATTCAAACATATTGCCCGTAATGAGTCTTAAGAAGCCAGTCGTCCGTGCTCTGCAGGAGTAGATTTACCCGTAGTCGTGTAGACAGTGTTCATCATCCAGCTCCAGGTTGTTCCAGATAAGGTGTTGCTGGGCAACAGGGATACCTTTACGGACAGAGTAGAATACAGAAAACAAGCAAAGTTGACAAGGACCGGTTCATATTTCATAGCCTGAGTTCACACACGTGACAGATTGGAATGCTGCCAACAGAAGCATCCACACCACACTAAAGATGATTCATGTCTGCCCTCTAAAGACACAACGATGTCACTGCTGGAAAATGACTGAAGCATTCATAATTTATTTATTTTCCTTGTTGATGTGCTACAGTGTTACCATAAAGACAGCTTATCCTGCAGCTAAAGCGGTTAAATACATAGAGGTTGGTTAGACTACTATACGTCTACAGCGTATCTAATATTATTGCAAATTGGACCAAAAATAATAAGACTCCAGTTGAGGGATGACAGCCCAACGGCTACCAATGCTCAGTAGAGCCACTCCTCGTAATGAGATGGAGTGTATTCACAGTCAGGAAGCTCTCTGTGCCCACGAAGTGAACTCGCTGACCTGACGCTGGAGGCGAGCCAGCGTTGGTGAGGGAGCAGCGCTCTCCATCACAAACACACTGGGCTCCTCACAGACGGAGCACAGAGAGTCCTTTCTTACCAAAAACAGAAACAAAGAATGTAGATATGAAAGGTCATCTTCATCTAATAATATAACTTTTAGACGATACAAAACTGAATCCCCAGAGCAGTTACACAGACAGCAACACAGCTCATGAGACAGAATACAGAATGATCAAACAAACGACTGCTCATATTCCTGGTCTACTAAATAACTGATAGTTTGCTGGCTCAATCAGTGCAATATCCTGACTTATAGAGCATGGACACTATTCCTCTAACAGCAGAATAAAACATCTGTGTACCTTCCAGCCTCTGGATCTTTGCCTTGACTGAAATGACCACCTCAAAGGGCAACACGCGCAGCTCAAAACAAGTCCCAGTGAGGGTCTCTACGAAGAGCTCCATCGTGTCATAGAAAGGGAGCTTATAGTGAAACGCTCCCACGCTGTCATCGTTAAAGAAGGGCGGCTCCTTCCTGTCGGTCATCTTGGCGGGTTGGGGCGAGAGACTCTGGGTAGATTTGGTTAAACGGGAGGACTGGCCCAAGATGAAGGAGAGGGGGACAGGCACAGCTCACAACCGCCACACATCATGCAGGACGACCACAGCTGTGAGGAGAAACAAACGCATGGTGGGATTATCAGAACGTTTAAGAAAAAGGTTTGACTGGTTTAAACATTCCCTGCAATCAAGAGTCTTAAACATATTGTATGTGAATCCCACAGGTCGAGAACGTATTTATGATGGTCTATACACTGAAATTGGACATTTGCAAATCTGCTTGATATTCACATAGCATCCAAAACCTAATCTCTGATAGCCGAGTCATTTCTGACTGCACGCTTTTGACAGACTTTAGTCAATCTGTGCATCAACTGCATTTTTTTAGGCAGACATTAATATATTTTTTGGTGGCTGTGAATCTATTTGGGTGATCCGCACAAATGTATACAGTATATGGTAAACGCTGCACGACTCAGGGAGATACACATCATGAATAACATAACAATTGAGTAATGCACCTGATGAGGTAGTGCTGTTGGTAACACAGACCGGGTAGACTAGTGGAAACGGACAAAAACATACCCGTGTGTGTGTAATAAAATCATGACTGAATCAGACAAGACTGAAACTGTGCAGTTGTATCAGTATCAGGCCTGCATCAGTGGCAGCAGACATGTGCAACCTTCTCATAAAAGATGTAGTGCAGCAGTTAAGTCTCTGGCCAGAACTCAAGGGGATCAGGTGTGTTACATAAGCCCATCAGAGGTATGAAGTGTCCTGTGCCTGAAGGCAGCCTCTGACAGATCACATCTTGTGTCATTTGACTCAGCGTCTTACAAAATGTCATCTGTAAGAGAGGCGGGTTAGTCCAATCAGTTAGTCTTTATGTAATCTATAAAAAGAGGAGCTTTAGTTTACATTTGCATGCCTTTCTACAGTCACTTACAAGCAGGAACAACAGACGTGTACAGGTTTTAAGTTTCTCTCCTTGGAACCCAGAATAATATATGGCAATAAGTTATCTGGTCCCTTTGTGTTTTGGAGCTACAGTTGACCACGAGCTGCTGTCCAGAGCACGTATAATACCGTTAAATTAAGATCTTTCTACTTTACTGGGGCCTGACAGGAGCTCAGGTAACCAGTCGTGCCCACACAGGTGAGTAACACTAAAGATGAACTGTGTCGCTGTACGGCTCGACAGCATACGAGGCCTGAGGTGTATCCATTCAGAGACTTAAGGGCTGTCAACAGGTCATTGTCGAAAGAAACGCTGAGGTTGTCATGTTACAGGTAAAGCTATAACGTCATGCAGATGTAACGTTGACCAACGTTAGTTGACTGCACCACCACAGTAACACCAAAAGACACACACCAGATAAACTAGGTCAACGTTAGCTGCCTGAGATGAATGGAGCTGAAACTCGCTTCAATACAACTCCAGCGGCTAACGTTAGCAAAGAAAGGGTCACATAAGTCATATTTATACCGACCAGTTTTCCCAAGGCAGTTTAAATCCCTGGTTACCGTGAGTGTTGTATTATTAAAACCTGCTGAGCAGTATCTTCTGCAGTAAACACGGCGGTGAAACCAGTCTATCCGACGCTACTTGTGTTAGCTTTCGTTGCCATGTTAGCAAACAACTCAAACAATGGCTAACCTTTCTCAGTGGTGAGCTAGCAGGATGCTAGGCTACATCTGTCGGCTCCGGTCCTCAGCAGCAGTCCGGTGTAACGTTAGCTGTCGACGGTAACGTTACAGCACTTCATCACGGTCACCCTAAATACTGCACACTGAACGAAGTAGACGGTCGACCGTTGTCGGTAGCCGTGGTCGGCGACATCGTCGTACCTGTCAGAAAACGGTCGAACAACACCTTTGTGAATGTTTAATTTGATTGACAGACGAAGGAACCAATCGGCGCCACGGGTGTAGTGGGCGGGACAACAAGCTGTCCAATTGTTGACACGTGGGGTCAAAGGCGGACACTTTCACATCCTCCTAAATTTGGAATCAAATTGTGAGAAAATTCAATATTTTTCTGCCACCAGTAGTCGTTATAATCGGCAATTATCACAGGCTTGAAAAAAAACCCACCATGAGTACAACTCACCGTACATCAGTTAATATTGAACCTTTGGCCGCTGATTGACTTTCTTAATCTTCATCAAGAAATGAACAGTGAATGTTAACATATTTAAAAGCAAAGCTGAACCTTTTCTAATATGTCTGTTTTAAAAAGATGCCAATGTGTAGCCCCATACCCATGCAAGTCCTATACACAAGACAAAAAGGCTGTGAATGCCAGTTTAAGGCACAAACAGATACAAGAAATTCAAAGTATGCATTTATAGTTTTTGAAGCCTGTACTTATACTGTGAGGGGTTTCTCTTTAAACGCCAATATGCTTAAATTGCTCCTTTTTTACTTTATTAATACTGGCCTATCGGCAAAATAACAAAACCTCAATCATCCAAAAATTAAACAGAAATAGTGTAATAATTACAGATCTAATGTTCCCTTTCTCCAGGATGGGCTCCCTGCTCGCATCAGACACTAATCATCAGATGATCGTCCGAAGACATCAGGACAAGTGACTTGGAAATAATCACACTCATAAAATATGTTTCTTTTTAGTTATTAAAAATGAATTTCCTTTCTCATCACAGCCACAGAGTTACGAAATTGGTGACTTTCTTATTAATAAAAACATTGTCAAAATGCCAAAGACAGTAAGTAAACAAATTGATTTCTCATAACCATGATATGGCACGAAAGACATGGAATCTCAACATGGAAAAGCAAAAGGATAAACATCTTCAAAACAAACAAAACAAGTTGCTGTTAATTTCTGCAGGCTTTGAGGCAAAGCATGTGAGATGCCTATAAAGTGCTAATATGTTTAATAAAGATTAACAGTACATAGCAACTGTTACATCATATGATCTGATACCGAGATGATTTTGGAAGTGCTGTCAGAAGATGCTTGGAATAGTTTTCATTTGAAAATCTTTATCTGCCAAAAATAAGTCCCAGTATTTTTAAGATTTCAGATGAATAAATACTCTATCAACAGTGTATCCGATCTCCAATCTTTCAGCGATCCAAATGACAAAAAGATGAATCCGCAGTTGTACAAATCTTGCTACTCAGAAACAACAAGTTCAGTTCCCACCGAGAGCATTAAGTGGATCGTCAAATATGTTGCTTGAATCCGCTGCCGTGCTGGTCTCCTGAGAGAGTGGTGTTTTCTTTGATTTCTGGGGAGCCTTCGTGACTGGTTTTACTGTGCTTGGTGAAAAGATGTCATCTTTAAAGAACAAAGAGATGGACAAAATATCTGGTTAAATATGTCGATAATAAGAAAGGTAGACCACAAGACAGACAGCTTTAAAAAACACGAATGCCTGTCATGCTTACCCATGTCGTCATCAAATATTGACTTGGTCTCTCCCTTCGTCTTGGACTTCGGTTTTGATTTTAAAGTGTCCGTCAGGTCAGCAAAAATGTCTATGTTGTCATCGAACAAGCTGGCATCGAGGGTCTTCTCTTTGTGCTTCTTGTGGACTTTAGGCACGGTGGAAACTTCATCCTGAGGACAGGAATTCAGCAGATAAGGAAAGACATGAAACGTATTGTTATGACGGCACAGAAAACCTCGGCAGTATCACCATCAATGTAAAATAAAGATACCTGGAAGATGTCCTGCTTTGAGGCACTACTGCTGTTCTTGGGTTCTGTTCTTGTGGAGCTGCTGCTCAGTCCAAAGATGTCCTCATTGTCGTAATCTTCCTCCAAAAACGCCGTGGCTTTTTTTGTTGCTGACCGTGGTTTGACTTTTTGGAAAAGGTTGCCCGTGTTGGCATCAAAAATGGATGGGAGAGTGCTTTTATCTTTGTCGTTCTTCAATCCCGCCCCACTACTGGCCTGAGGTTGTGTAGTCTTGGTAGTCTGTCTGATGGAGGGTGTGTTAGTGACTGAGGAGGCCCCGAACAGACCGTCGGAGCCAAAAAGGTCCTCCTCATGAGCAGACGGAAGCACCTTGGTACTGCTGCTGTCTTTACTGGCATCTCTCTTTCCAGTGTTTGTGGATACTGGCAGTTTCAGTACCAGCGGTCTAGGGGAGACTTCAGAGAGAGATGATTGAGAAGGTGAGGAGGCGGGCAGGGCAGCGGGTTCAGCCGAGTTAGGTGAGATCGGACTGGCAAGCGTCTGGCTGGACTTTACTGGTGGAGGCGGGGCTAAACCAGACAGACTCGGATTGGTCCCAGGAACGTCTTTAACCTCTGAAGAACTCTGTTGCCTCGCTGCTCTGGACTGGGGTCTCCTTTGTACTGAACCTTTGGCACGACTCTGCATGACAGAAGATGTAAGCTCACAATATCAAAGTAAAAAAAAAAACAGAAAAGCAACTAAAAGACTATTAGATAGCAGATTTACTTCTCCAGGGATCAAAAACACACCTTGTGCACGCTCTGCAGTGTTGTAACCTGAACTGGGGTGTCGAAGTTCACTGGAGCTCCCTGGAGGTCCGGCTGGGCTCCTATATGAGTTGTTGTAGCAGGGCTGGGGCTCAGGCTGGACCCCCCAGAGGAGGAGCTCGGAGCCATGCCAGGGAGTGCACTGGGGATAGCGCCAGGGAGCAGCGCAGCGGGGTTGATCATCAGATTGGCCTGAATATGACAAGTTCAGACACACCAATGCACCTTAACAGCGACCAAAGACGATTTAAACAGACTTTCCACCCAAGTACACATTTACAACTGCTCTCTTTTCATGAAGTTTATCGGCGTGGTTCAGAACAGATGATCATTCGACGGAAAATGGAAAAAAACAGGACTGTGGATGGAAATGAAGAAAGAGGAAGCTGCAATAACATCTTGTGAAAGAGCAAATTCTTCCAGCTTAGCAAAATGAAATCAAAACAGATAATTATATTAATTCTGGTCGTCATGCTGCTGTATCGTAGCCAAGCTTTTAAGTTAGAATATGAAAAAGCCCAAAACAGAAGACACCTTTGAAGAGAAATCGTGTCAGAGAAAATAGAAAAGAGACTTTTCTCTGGAGGAATCAGAGTGAAATGTCAAGAACGAAGACTTTTGATTCAATAAAAATAAAGACATTACTTGAAGTTTCCCAATCCTTGATGAGGAATCTTTAGGTTTTACAGGGCTTGGTGCAGGTTTCTGTGTGGTCAGATTACAGCAGTTTCAGCATTTAATCCAATGAAGGCAGTTCTTGTTTTTCATCTAGAAGCAACACCGTGCGTCTATCACAACATATCAAAAAGTATTTTTTTAAGAAAGCTAAAAACAGCTGTAAGAAAAACAGCTAATATCGGCAAAAATAAACCCTGTATCAAAACCGCATGGACACACAGTAATGTGTGTTTATGGCTCAAAGAAAAACAACAGTCCATCCTATTATTGGAGTAAACGCTGCCGGTAGACTCACCTGAGTCTCGGATACAGATTCTGGACTTGCTGGTGGCGCTCTGTCATGAGGTTTACTGGGCTTCTCTGCTACTTTCTGAGAACAGAAATGAAAGAAAGTTCTCCCGCTGATATACATTTTGTGATTCAGCCGAATGGCTATTCATACAGCTGGTGTAATATGCAATGTTAGGGCAGCAGGAATCCAGCATCGTTCTAAAATCACTACAAAGTAATCAAATTGCTACCGGAGGAGGAGCTTTGGACTTGATGGAGCTGAAGAGGTCGTCCTCATCCTCTTCTGCAAACAGACTTTGTGTTGCCGGCTTCACTGAGCTGACTTTGGAGCTCTGAAAAGCAAACAGTCATATATCCTTACCATCTTGTGAAAGACATCTGGTCGCTGGAATGTTATAATTCTAATGATACTGCAGTGTTAATATCAAATGAACTGAACTAAAGATTTTTGACACAGTATGCAGTTGAGTTAAAGATTGCAAACAAACGGATGAGAATATGTAATATACTGACGGCAGCTTTCCCTGAAGAGGCAAACAGATCGACATCTGGGTCATTGTCCTTCTGCTGCGTCTGACTGAACAGCAGCTCCTCGTCCTGGAACACACCTGTGCTCGTCGCCTGCGGTCGCTCCTCCGTCGGCTGAAAATAAAGACACATTTTATACCTTGCCTGCATGAGAAACAGCACCTGGACCACTCGTTCACACTCTTCTTAGGTCTACTGTATAGTCACACGAACCTTTAGTGTGCTGCTTGCTATGGGTTTACTGGGTGTGAATATCGGATCATTCCAATCCGATTCATCTTCCTCTTCGTCATCGAACAGACTAACGGCGTTCGTTTTGACTTTCTCGTCCGTCTTGCCATTGGGCGGTGGGCTGTCGTTGGAGAGGAGGCTGTCATCATTGTCGACTTCATCCAACGGGCTCTTCGTCTGCATGTTGGCGAGAACGTTGATGCCTCCAAAAAGAGTGACCGCTCCGGCAGGCTTCTTTTTACGCTCGCTGATCTCTGGCGAGGGCGCCGATGGGATCTCAGGGGTCTCCGGTGCAGGCTTGTCCTGCTCTGCTCTCCTAGAAACTACAACCTCCTCAGATTCCTCCAACATGGAGGACGACTGAGAGGCCACAGCCGGTGTCTGAAGAATTACAGGTATTGATTCATAATTTAATCTCAGTGTGGGAGATAATGCAAATGACACGGTGTGAAAAATGAAGTATAACAGAAGAAAGGTTTAAATATCACTGTTGTTGGGGAAACTCACAGAGCCAACGTCTCTACTGTGGTGTTTTCTGTTTAATTAAATGTATACATGTTGCTCCAGGGAATGAGTCGATCCTTTCACCCCTTAAGCCTGTTAAACCTGTTTAAAGCCCGCTGGAGGCAAGCTACAGAACAAGACTATTTTAGTTAGCGCACTCACTTTAGCAGCAGTGTTTGTGTTGACAGCAGGTTCGATGACGGAGAGGGATCCTTTATCTTCATCATCCTCATCTTCAAACAAGAGAGCGACTCTCTGAGGTTTCTTCTGACTGGGGTCAGAATTCAGAGCAATACAATACTTAAAAAAACAAAACTATGGTTGAAGTGATTTTAATACATTTGTAAAAGTGTGTGCATACCTCGACTCTGTCGTTGGACTAAACAGGTCATCATCATCATTATCAAAGAGGCTGCTTTTGTGAGACATTTTGGCACTGGTGAGACTGGAGGGGGCACTGGTACTGGGCTTCATCCCTCCTGTCGTTACCGCTGGCTTCCCCGCGCTACTGATAGAACTCACCCACTGGTCCTGTCATTCAAATGTTCGGGAAAACAATGGACCACATTGTAGGCACCGATACATATTGGGATGCGGCAGTAAATATGACTTTTGTTTTTGCATTCTCATACCTCATCATCACTGAAGAGGGAGCTGGACACAGCTCCACTGAGCTGCGGTGTGGAGGCTTTAGCTTGACTAGGTTTTGCTTTAGACTTAGCTGCAGATGCAAACAGGTCCTGCAAGGTGAAGAACCACATCATTGTAATGTACTCACAGCAAAAGCATAAGCTAATCAAAAGCATAAGAAAGATTAGTTTCTATTCTCACCTCTTCTTCCTCATCATCAAACAATGACAAAGGGGCCTTGCTGGTTTTGCCCTGGCTTGTAAGCTCAGGCTTAGACTGGCTCTTAGTGATAGCTGGAGATCCCTATAGGAAGGCAAACACATATATAGTGTATTTCAATGTTTTATTGCTGTTATCACTTTTTTGCTCGTGAAATTCGAGAGCCGTACCTGTGTGTCTTCATCATCAGAGAAGAGGCCTCTCGTCTGGGGTCTCGGAGTCTGCTTGACAGCAGCCTTAGCAGCATCTGGAGCTGGCCCATTCTGAAACGCATAAGGTGAAGATGACAATTGAATATCAATAGTTTTATCAATTATAACTTTTAGAAATATGAGGTTTAGTCTTGAAAGGAAATACTGGTACTGAGCAAGGAGAACTGAACTGTATCAACAAGAGTAAAGGCCAGCAGTGCACTCTAAACTAAATCAGATTTGGCCTTTTCTCAGACTGCACTTGAATATGGCGCTTATAGCAAACATCAATATACTGACTGCAACTAGGTCTGTTCATTTAAAGGCACCCAGGCCTGATACATTAGCTTGTGAGTCAATGTTGACAGGACCTCAAAGCTAAATGTGAACGTACCGTTAAACTAAAACGATGAAAATACACTGTGGCCTACAACCAGTTGATGCAGTGAAATCAACCTTTTGGTGTTTTTCTGTCAAGAAACTGGCATTTTGCTTGTGAAAACACAACAAATTGGATTTGGTCCAGAGTATATTGTTTGACAGTATTCAGACCTCCAGAGATTTTCCAGACTCTTCGCTGGTAGACGGCCGACGCTTCTTCAGGCCCTCATTGAGCAAGCTTTGAGTCCCGGGGCCAAACATAGAGATGGCCCCTGCTGGCATCTAAACACAACAATGAATCATTAACATAGGAACTCTTCCACAGGCCACAAAAACACAATTCAGATCGACCAACGACAATATGTAATCCATTAAACTATCATAATCTCATGTTCAACCGCATTGAGACACTTGAACGGTGATCTTTACCTTTTTCGCAGGTGGTTTAACCTTCTCTTCCACTACCTCCTTCCTGCTCTGCGCTGGAGCTGGAGCACTGTGCTTCTCACTGAATATGTCACCATCGCCATCGTCTTCATCGAAAAGGTCAACAGCTTTCTTGGGCTTCTTGTGTCCAGCTGAAAAAAAGAGGGAAACACAAGCAACACAGGGGGGGGGGGGGGGGTTTGAGGGGGAGGATCCCACCTGAACCTGGCCTGTAGCACTGAAGGTCCCGTTCTCTCACGCACTTACCAGAGTCAGACTTCGTCAGGCTTTTACCACTGAAGAAGTCATCATCCTCATCCTCTTCATCAAACAGCCCACCTCCTCCTTCACCAAAACCAGCTCCTGCAGGAACCTGCTTGGAGGCAGCATTGGTCTTAGGCACCGGAGTGCCATTCTCCTTGCTCTCCACTGAATCAGAGCCAATCCTTGGACTGAACAGGCTGTTATCTGTGGAGAGAAAGTCGGTTGAGGACGATGAAGCAGACAAGAACTAAGATATCGGCCGTCATACCAGTTAATGCTTCTACCTGGGAATATTGAAACGGCACCTGCTGGAATCTTCTTTGCAGATTTGTCCGATTCTTGAATGGAGAAGAAAAAGGTGTGTGTTAATCTGCAAGTCCACTTTTTGTCTGTACGTTTGGTCAGATCTTAGTTTTGAAAACATAAGGTCCTACCTGCAGTTCGAGATGTGCTTTTCATGCTTTCATTCAGCACCCTTTTTTCCTCGGACACAGGAGGCTTTGGAGCCTCGGAGAAAAGATCCCCCTGAATGACATAACACAATACAGCATAAGTCCAGAGTTTACAGGACTGAATAAGAGGGAGCGCTAAAATGATCATTGAGCTTAATATACCTCCTCCTCATCGTCAAACAGGCCTTTCCCTCCACTGAAGAGGCCGCTTTTCCCCCCAAATGGGGAGAAGTCATCATCGTCCATCTTCGGTGGCTTAAACATGTCATCACTGTCCTCTTCGGCTGCTGTTACAATGTACACAAACAGCATTGAGGAGCGCACTGAGAACAATGGGCCTGCTGTGTAAATAACTCATGCAAATATTAAACAAATAGTTTTGAATTGTTCTGATGATGGATGAAAGTCCTACCCTGTGGCTTTAAAGGTTTTGGTTCTTTCCTGCTTTTACTTTTCTTCTTAGATGACAATGCTTCAAAGACATGACATGGTAGACACACAGAACCATGAGCATGCACATACAACAAAGTCAGAACTTAAATCTCAAATATAGACTTTGACGCTGTGTTTTCCTTAAAGTAAATGTGAGAGTAACAAAAAGGGAGATGACGTACTGCCAGTTGGGTGATAATGACTGACTTACATGCACGATCTCCTTCTGGTTTGTGAACTGGTTCGCCTTTGATTCGGGCGGCCAGCTCATCAGCAAAAGACGATGGGCCAGTGTTCTGAATATGACATAATAAAAACAAACAAACCGAGAACCTGAAGCTCACATATGAATGATTTCAGACTGAAATGACAAAGAACTCACTCACAAAACATACGTCTTCAGTATTATAAGAGGCATACCTTTGTGCTGTCGTCGTCATCATCATCATCCCGGTCCGATTCTCCAAATATGTCCGAATCCTCATCCTCCTCCTCTTCATCACCTTCTTCATAACTCAACATGGATGACTTCTAAGTGAGTGCAGGAAGAGAATCCGAAAATGATTTGAGTTGTTCAGCTTGAATGTAATCTTTTATGTGTTTTAGCAGGCGTGCAGCCGAGCTTACCTTCCTAATATTATTGTGAACTTCATCCTCCTCCTGATTAAAGTCATCATCTGAATGCTGTTGAGTGAATAAATAAACGTTTACACTGAAGTGTCATTTACCTGCGCAATATGCAAAATCAGTAACTTTGAAAAATACTGTGAAAGAAAAAGTCTTACAACCGCTTCTTTGCCATCTTCGCTCTCAATCACACTGTCTCTGTCACTGTCAACGGACATTTCTGGAAAAAGAATCACGCAAATACATGAGGGGAAAAAATAAACAGTGTGATATCGGAGCGCCTGAAGAAGCTGCCGTGAGAATATTACCATCACTGGAGAGGTCACCGAGTCCAACGTCCTCTTGTTCCATGAAGGCCCGGGAACCGATCAGATATGGAAGTGGTCTGTCCACATAAAGGTCCTAAAAGACGAGTCCCAAAACAGACACACAGGATCAATAACATCCATGTAACGGGGTGAACGTTCACATGCATTACTGAAGTAATCAAGAATTAGAACGCACCTTGGGCTCCAGGATGGCCTCCACTCTGTCTGTGACCTCCTCATCCTCTGAATCAGAGTTCCCCGCTTTGATGTCCAGATGCTCAAAGGCTGACTCCAGCACTCTCAGGCCATGGTTCACTGCTTCCTGCATCTTAGGGATCAGCGCTGCCTCTTTCTGCTCTCGAGTTTTCTCCTTTCGGGAAAAGAAAAGGACTTTCACGGGGCGATACGAGACTTGTGGATAATGTGAGCCACATACCGTGGCCATAATGGTCGGTGTTGTGCTCCATGACATAAAATGTTACGCCCAGGAAGGATGAATTCTTTATACCTGCTCAGGCTGCTTGTCCAAAGCATCAGCCTTGGGAATAGTCTCTTCTACCTCTTCATCATACACTCTCTGTAACAGGACACAAAGTCATGTTTTTTATTACCAGATACGATTACATCATGTAGTCTGCAACATTTTAGTTCCAAAAGTAGCCAAACAAGTAGAGTGAATTGTCACAGTTATAGTTTTACAAGCAATACTGAAGTAGAGACAAAACATTTGAATTGTGTACGTTACATTTTCTATAAACTGTGTATTGGAAAGCATGAGGAAGTCGTTAAAGACAGAGTTCAAGCAGCTATCTGTGGCCTTGGTGTCACGGATCAGACTGTCCAACTGCTTTTCAATGTCATGCGTCTTCGACAGCATTCTCTGGGAGAAGTCTTGGAGGAACAGGAAGAGCTGTGAAGGCAAAAGAAAAAAAAACTGTTGTGGAGACATTTGCAGAGTTCCTTTCATTTTCGGACTGTTTGAGAATCTATGATGATGAATTGTTTGGCTTATTTGGAAGCTGGGAACAAAGTTTCTGACTTACTCCTGAGTCAGCTGCCAAGGACCAGTTGGCACTGCTCTGCCGCATCTCTTCAAGAGTCCAGGGTCTCTCCCAAACTTGAGCATCTGTCCCCAGGTGATCACTCCTGCTTGGGCCATTTGCTAATCCCTCTGGCAACCCGCTCATCTGCAACCAGATCACTCAAATAAATATTCAGATTTTTAAACGCCTGTCATTAATGAATTATTCCAGGAAAAGGGGAAATCTTCTTCTTGTGTAACAACATGGCTCACATATCTGCTTGATTTCAATTTGCATACAGTCTATGATTAGAAGGGAGTCTCTGCCTGATGTAAACAGCTGATAGAATGAATACAAAAGCTTGTTGGAGCAAATAAATATCAACTTTAAATGGAAACAACAAGCTGTCTTTTGCACATTTGAAACAATACGGCTCAAGCCCAAACCATAAACTGTAGTGATGATATCATATAGAAATAAGTTACGGAGCTGCTCCGAATCGTCAATAAAGATTGGTACAACTCCCCTCACACTGTTGCAGTACAGATAGTGATATCACTGCGATATAGGAACCCTTTTTCATGGATCCCCTTCAGTAGGTTCCCCCAAAAAAGGATTCCAAAGCTTGGTTTATCTTTTATATTACTGACAACCTGTATTTAGCTCCAACATAACAAGTACATTAGTTAATAGAGAAAGTAAGATGTGTGACAGGACTGTGGCATTCCTCCAGAGAGAGGCCACATAAATCATACTGCCTCCAACCAACTAAACAACCAGTATGAAGAGCTTCCCTCTGGTCAAAGGTTTAAACCTCCCCTCTATAAAATAAACTAGGCACGAAGATAATTCATCCCAATGTTCATGTTATTACTGCAAATGTCACAACCTTTTGTAATATAGTTGCCCACATAGTCTTGATTCAATGTCAACAGAACAAGTCCAAAAACTGGTGACACAGTACGTTCACAGTGTTGATGCCCTGATGTCCTGCTCATTGCAGGTCCGTGTTGGTTTAAAGAGTTACTGAAATACCACACAACACATTCCGCATTAGCTAACTCGTAACGTTATCTTTGCTTGAACTAATGTAGTTTAACTGCTACACTTTCCGATACAACAAAGTAGCTTATTCGGCGTTAGCAATACAACAACTTTACAAATTAGCGGAGAATGACAGTGTTGCGTCAATAAAGAGACGTCTTAATGTTACTTCCTCCTGCGAGCTTTCACATACTGACAGTCTTCTGTAAGAGAGCGCGGGGACTGTTCGGTTAGCAGCTAGTCAAACTTAGCTAGCCAACACCACCGTTAGCTGTGCGCTGCTCCAGGCGACACTATAGTTACACATCTACCCCGAATATGAGCGCTTTTGTGCCTACCTTGAATAACTCCGGTCCACTGCTGTCCACCACGGTCAACTGTGGTCAAATACGACGTAAAAAAAACGAGATCGATTATGCTAAATGTGGCCTCTTTCCCTCATTGGTCTTCTGACAGGTCGGCCATGTTCTGTCTGCAGACAGTCACCTGACTAGCGTCGCATAGCAACCCGTTGAAAAGTGGGGCGGAGTGGAACCAACCAAGGACCCGAGGAAAGGAGGCGAAGATACCTTTGACTCATCACTCATACCTGCAATAAAAGCGTGAACTACCAGACATTGTAATAACATGTGATACTGTTCATCAATGGTGATAAATAAACTTAATATGTGGACGCAGTATTTGTTTATTCAGTAGTTTTTAACCTGTCAAGATGTGACTCATACATTGTATCTTACTAAATTAATTGAATTATCACAGAGATAAATCAAATATACTTTCTAAATGAATACGCTGTTGCTTCTCACTACATCCTCCTGTTTGCACCAGATATAGAAAGCCACATTATCGACACACAAGCCGACTGGAACTAAAATGACATAATGACTGAATGTGGGAATTTAGACCGCAGTGATATCTGGAGTCTGTCTCAATGTGTCTTTCCCCAAAGTGGGACTACAACATCATCACTTTAACACCAATCGGGACCGACACAGATCAAATTCTGTGGTGCTTTTTACTTTGCAAGTTGCAGATCTATCACAAATAAGTTAGCTGAGTAGTGAGTTACTCTTACGAATGTATTAATATTAATTAACAAAGAACTGAACAAATTCAACGTTTGTTATGTAAACAAAGTTTATTTTCGGTATTTGGCAACGGCTATAAAAAAAAGTATCAATCATTAAAAAAATATTTTTCACAAAAGGGGAATTTAACAAAGTGCACACACATCCAAAAAAACAGCAACATTATAACATGAAGTCAACAAACATGTGCATCTGGACCATATTTATATTTTGTCACAGTAAGAAAAGCACAGGTGTAAATACATAAATGAATTATGGCTGAATTCCATTCAGGTCCTTCAAGTTCAGTCACAATCACTTCTTACTGGGACATTTGAAAAGAACAGAGTGGTTCTTATTGGTAATGTCCGTGTCTTCTCTACAATGACCAGACTACTGCAGTTACTACTGTCGGTACCAAAACAATAGCGGCTGAGAAACCCTAATAATCAAGTAGGTCACACGTTTCCACTCATGTACATATGGTACGTGAGCTTTTCGGTGACACAAAGGTTACACAGCAAGGAATTACTTAAATGCAACAAATGAACACAGCTGAAACACAAGGATGTAAAAGAAAACCCTGGTTGTTGTGGGCACTCTACTGCCGAAATATATACACACACCACAGCTAAAGGAGTTAAAACAGAGGCGCAGCAGGAGGTCATTCACATTAGACATAATAATAAAACAGTATTTTGCAACACAAACCAAAAAATGAACTTCTTTCCCAACGGTTTTATTCATAAATATACATTTTGTATTTGTATCTACAATAAAACGTGGGGGTTAGGGGTAGAGGGAGATAAGCAAATAGTGCAAATTGAGCTTAACATTAAGGCAAGAGCTGATGATGAACAACATCTCTATGACACTAAGTCACACGCTGCAACCTGGTTATGGTGAGAAATTTCTCTGGTCCCGAACTGATTTTCAGTCTCCAGTTCAGTACGCTCCATGTTTCCAGCCTCTATTTGCTCGTGTACTTCAGGCTCCATCTCTTGGTTCAGCTCTATTACTTCTGGCCTCACGTCGTCCCCAGTCTCGTGCGTGTAATCCATTGTATCGTCTCCCACCATTTCTTCTGGCCTCGTGTCGTCTGCTGTCTTGTACGTCTCATCCATTGTATCGTCTCCTTCTTCCTTGTCCTCAGCTATCATTAAAACCTCTTCAGTTTCATTGGATCCCTCTTCTTCCTCCTCCTCCTCCTCCTCCATCACAGGCCACTCTCCATCATCGCTGTCGTCCACCTCCTGCTCTTCTTGGCTGCTCGTCAGTGTGTCAACAGGCAAAGGCTGCCAATAATCGTACAACTTGCCCTACAGGAGGAAAATATAGAATTGTAAATAAGAACGATACAATCTTTTGACTTTATGTTCATATAAGAGTATGTATAAGACTACTGTACATGGAGAGGCCTGGTCCTCTGAAGGAGCATCTGCCACTTGGTGGAGATCCTGGCCACCAGGTCCTTCACCTGCAGGGAGAAGAGCGAGGTGGTCACACATAGAGCACATGCTAGCTTTAACGGTTGGCTTGCATGATTGCATCTGGAAACCAAGTCAGCAATGATTGATCAACTTATCATCAACATTATGATTAATGTCCTATAGTGAGGATATTGTCTTCTATTATAGTAAATTTAATGTTTTGGGGTTTTTGGACTGTTTGTCGAACAACAGCAGCGATCTAAAGACGCCATCTTGTATCTTTTAGACTGAGCAATTAATTGATTAATTAAGAAAATAATCAGCAGATTAATCGATATTAAAAAAAGATTTAGTCGCTTCCACAACATCTATTTATGACAAAAGTTAATTTTCAGTTTTTAAATTCAACATATAAGAGAAAATGACTTAAACTTTTGATCATTACTGGTGTGCTGCACCTGTTGGACACGGGAACAAAACCTAAATGCAATTTGTGAACTAAATGACCATCACGTCTAACCTCATCTGGATAGTATGCATATTTCCAAATATAAATATAACTTTAACTGTCAATTACTGTTTTTATTCAGCAATAATGTAAGATCTGCTGCAGGAAGTATGTTTGCACCAAACTCGAACACACCAACCTCAATGTGTCTGGATGGAGCAGCATGAATTTGCATGCTGTTACTCCTGTTGAGCAGCTGCTTAATGACGCAAACAGCTTTGACTTGAGATTTAACAATAGTGATTTCTGGGATAAAAGGGATCGACTGCGTGACTTTGTCAGGGACACTGCCGACACAGACACCCATGTAGCGTTAGAAAGGTTATTAACGCAAATTACCTCAATCTAGTTGAAAGCTTTGAAAAACAGGTTAAACAAGAACTACTGAGGCAGGTGGAACATCAGGTAGGTCGACTCAATGCAGTTTACCACGCAGGTAGAGGTGTTGAGGATGCCACGCTTATATACTTGTGTTTTGTATTTCAGCATGTTACACTGCATCTGGATCACAGTTTTGGAAATCTAACTCACTTTGCTCCGGTAAAGGCATTTCTCACTCTCTCTGATGTCACACTTCACGTGCGTTTCCAGCTCAGAGCACAGAGACAGCAGCTGTTTCTGAGAGTCAGAAGAAAAAGGCAACGCACATTAACACACACCTCTCGCAGGCAGATGGACATCACCAGCTTCAGACTTTGGTAAATCAGCTGATTAATAACCAGCGCCGGAAAAACTTCAGACCAGAAAAAGGGATTAATTACCTTTTGATGAGCTGGGAAGAACTGATAGCTGGACGCTTCATTTGCTAAGGTCAGAAGGCTGTAGCAGAGGTAGTAGGACTGAGGCACAGAATGAAGGGAAAGAAACTTGCATCAGAAAAATGTGCATGTTTAATGCATTCACAATGTCATTCAGACTACATTTTGTGCTTTCTTACACATAACAGAAAAACAAGACAACTATAAAGTCACTTTAAAGTTTGAGGCATATGCTCACCTGTTGGTCTAAGGTGGTCATGTCTTCTTCCTTGTGTTTCCGACTCCTGCTGGAGGAGCTCATCATGCCTCGGAGGAGAATGGAGGGTTGCATACGGGGCAGGTAGGGCCTCAGTTCAGAGAGCTAGGCATGGCGTCGTAAGAGAAAGTAATTTAGATAAATGTCCATATTTCAACTGCTGAGGTCTAAAAGAGACTTGTATAGGTTTAGGTTACACACTGAAAGAGATTACCTGAAACTCCTTTTCAGTAGGTCTGTAAGTACTATTTCCGTTCAACAGCTTAGAGATCATAGACAGGCAAAGATGTCGTCGCAGTTGCCTAGATCAACAAAAGTGAATACTTCTTGATGTGCAATACAATAAAAAAAAAGAGAGAAAAAAAAGAGATTGTGTGGGAAAAATGGAGATAATCAGTCCAGAGAAAACCAGGTAAAAGACTTACTTTCCACGAGTGTTGTCGGGCAGCAGTTGAACCAGCAGGCACATGTTGTGGTGGTCATCTGTAAGATCAGTGAGGGCCATACAGATTCTTGGCAGCTGAGAACAGTTTAGAGAAATAAAACAAATTCAATTTAAAAAAGTGATCGACGATATTATAAATCAAGGTGAACATGGGCCATGCACATTTTGGCCGGTGGATTTAAATGAGTTTTTCATGTCTTTAAACTCATTTTCATGACCAAACATTCTGTGAATGCATGTAAATATATATTAACCACAATAATTCCCAGGTACACTTGTTTACAGGAGGAATTGGCGACTTTTCAATATTATCTTGTGAAAGTGTATTATGATACTACGATTAAATCATGTTATTTTATAAACCTGCTGCCAAATTAATCGATTCAAAGACTAAAAAAATAAACTCAAAAACATGTATTCAACATTTAAAGACTTTTGTCTGATGTGTAGCATCACAGTGGCACACAGTGCACTGCATTGTTATTAAATGGAACTCATTTACATGATTTTGCACACATTTGCAATGTAAAAAGGTACGTATTCAGACTTTCAAGGAAGCCGAGTCATGCGTGAACTGACCATGGTGTTCCAGTCCCTGATGTTGTTGACAATTTTGTACTGTAGAGGGTACATTTCAGTACTGGCCTGGAGGACGAGCCAAGAGTCCAGGCCCACCTTTCCCACCACAGTCAGCAGCAGCAGCAGCTCGCCGTCGCTGTACGCTCGTGGACAGAGGCCCATACAGTAAGACAGGTACTGCAGACGAGAACACGGGACAAACAGCCAAGGAGTGAATGATCGGAATGGAGAACTTGTACTTTCTCTGCCAAACTCTCCCCCATGCACACACGACAGCCAACCGTTTGCGTCTCACCTTTAAGATGTTGTTGCAGTTGTGTTCAGGGAAAGTGTTCTGTTCCTTGCTGCTGGAGGGACTCTCACTTTTGATATGAATGTCCTCCCTACACAAACACACAGAAATGTAACAATAAATAAACAACTTATTTGTTAAGCTTTTACACAGGAAACAAGGAAATGAATGAGTAATCTAATAAACAGGAAAGGAACTTACAGCAAATCCCCCTCAGTGAATGGAGGCTGCAGATTCTCAAAAGGGAAGAGAGTAACAAACGCAACTCCCATATTCAACAGAACCAGCGCCACGTCGGCCAGACTGGGCACCCACACTTTAAACTGCTGGTTTCCAGTTTTCACTGAGGAAGAATTGTGGTAGAAAATTTCTAGGTTAATCGGGAGGAGAGAGTTTATGTTGTCAAATCAATAATGAAAGCACAGCAACTACGTATTCAGTAGACTGCGTGAATGCTTCTTCGGCGAAATGCAATTTTCAACATCATTTATGCATGCAAAGGTTCACGCCTTTACAACTTCAGATAATGCGTCAAAAGGAGAGTAAAAGTATTTCAGACACAGGCTGTCTGTTCCTGCGGACATTCAGTTCCAGGAGTCACGGTCTTTCTGTGTCTCTGTCTTACCAACAAAGAAACAGTGTCTCTTCACTTCTCACCCTTGTGGGAAAAGATATCAAGATACCTGGATACAAAACTAATTAAAATCTTCTGCAGAAACTGCTGTTCTGTGTCTGCCTGTGTTCCTCACGTTCAGTTGTACATTCTAAATTTCACATGATACTACAACATATATTTTCCCATTGCAGCATACACACAGAAAAAAAAATACATGTTGACATGTCTTAATAATAGTGAGGACATGCAAAATACAAGAAATACCAAAACACTGACCTATCTGATAAGCAGCAGTGCAGGCGATGTCACAGAGAGCCTGTAGTATCTTTTCACATAGCAGCCTCTCACTATGGACCGACATCATCTGACAGGATCAACAAAGAATCACGACCAAAGTTCAGACATTTGGACAAATCACTACCAACATGCTACACCTGTGTGTGTGTGTGTGTGTGTGTGTGTGTGTGTGTGTGTGTGTGTGTGTGTGTGTGTGTGTGTCTGTGTGTGTGTGTGTGTGTGTGTGTGTGTGTGGGGCCTACCTTGAATAGGAAACGGGTAACCTGAGTTGGACAGGGCGAGCGACAGTCGTAAGCTTCCTGGAACAATCCAATATTTACATGCAGTCTCAGCTGAGCAGGGCTGGACCTGTAGTGAGAGAGGAGAGAGAAAGATTAGAGGAAATAATTAACTAGCGGTCAATGTAGCCTGCAATGGTCACGACCGTCAACAGTGCAAAGTGTATAAAGTGCTGGATGGGACCAACAACACGCTGAAGATTCATCGCTCCGGTAGTGAGGCTGAAAATCTCATTTGTCCTGAGCCACCAATACCAATATCAAATGTCACGGCACTCTAGTCTTGAGCTAATGAGCTGTTGCTCTGAACCTGAACACCACTCACCAAAGAAGAGATTTCTGCGCCGTCCCCTGCGGACTGACCATGCATCGCCTGAGCTGCAGCGTATCGTGGTCGAAGATCCGGCCAAATTTCTCCAGGTTGAACACCACTTCTCCTGGAGGCACTTCTCTGATCGCGTTGGACATCAAAGAGTAGCGTTGCAGGAAATCCCTAGAAAAACAAATAAAAAAACCCGTAATAAAGCAGATTAGTGAACTACTGTGTGCCAGTGACATGTTATACTGTGTCTGTGTGCTCCTGCATGCTTTACTGTTGTTCAGTGGA
Organism: Melanostigma gelatinosum; assembly: GCF_949748355.1. Taxonomy (NCBI): domain Eukaryota; kingdom Metazoa; phylum Chordata; class Actinopteri; order Perciformes; family Zoarcidae; genus Melanostigma; species Melanostigma gelatinosum. Next base: position 12,102,429 of record NC_136645.1, read on the forward strand.
GACGCCCTCTTCCCGGTTCTCCTCAGCCTCCTCATACTCCGCTATTCTCAGTAGGTCCTCTTGACACGCAGTTAGAAGTGCAGTCTCAATCTCTTTAGCTCTGATGGATGAAAACAATGTGGAGAAAGTTAACTGCTACTGTAGCTCAAACTAAAAAGGTAACGGGAATGACATTTTCTGCATAATTTACCTTTTATTGGTGTTTATTTCCTTCAGCATCTGGTCGAGATTGTTTTTGTAGATGCCCGACTTTGTGGTTGGCAACGGCAGCTGTGGGGAAACACAACCGACAACACAACGGTTTTACTGGTCGCTCAGCGAGTTGATCGATCATACATCTATAACTTTATGTCCAATAAGTAATTTCAAGCTTACCGTTTTTGACTGGCAGCTGTGATGTCCGGGTGTGCTCGGCTCCGAGAAGGCTCCCTTCTCTGGTGTAGGAGGCTTGGTAACGCGCTCCATCATCTCCTGCAAGGAGAGGAGCTGCTCCTCCTCGCTGCTATGGGAGCTCTGGGTCAGATCCAAATCTAACGCGAAGCTCAGGCCTAGGTTCAGCTCCACATCTATAGGATCCTCTTCAATCACCGGCTTTGCACCACGCCCTTCGCTCGCCCGCCCCTCCAGCAGTGGAGATTGAGAGCAGTGAGATGTAGAAGTTGCCTCTAACGCGCAGGCTCTCACATCGTTGGAGAGGACAGATGTGCGTTTGTCGTCAGATTTAAAACTCTCGTCCTTAAGCTGCCTGCCTGAAGAGGTGACGGGGCTCTTTTTGGAGTCTTTTGAGCAAGTGTATTTAAAGCTTTCAAGTTTTACCCGCTCTAAAGCTACAGTTGGCATGGTGACTTGCGAGAGATTTGCCGATAATGAAGAGACTTTGGAGTCCACTGCATGAGAACTAGTTTTGCGACAAGAGGATTCATTAACTGGAGTACTGTAGCTGGATGAAGAGCTGTTCTCTGAGGTGGGGGATTTGATCCCAGTCATCTTGGGCTTTGGAGTCTTATGGCCGGGGCTGACGACGTAGGTCATGGGATCGGGGGTGAAAAGCTCACCTATATCATTCAGGATTGCAACAGGTCTTCGTGGACGGGCAGTTCTATTCCGTTCCACCATGCGACAACTCACAGAAGCAGCATTTGCCTTTGAGGGCGGTTTGGGTGTGCTACTGTCCGGTTTTCTGCTCTCCTCCATGGGATCCCCTCTGCTCACGGTCTTGACTGGTAAGCCTGAGGCACTGCGGGGAGTGTGAACAGACTGGTGGCTGCCGAAGTGAAGGTGAGGAGTGTCCCTCTGGGGAACCTCGAAGGAGACCAAAGAGCTGGATTTCTCCCTTTTATCGTTTTCATTGCTTCTTTTCTTCAAACAGTCTTCACCTGGACTTTTTGAAGGTGATCTTAACTCAATCAACGTCACAATTTGATTATGGGTGGAGTTTATATAGGCTTGCTTTGCTCCCATCGCTGGTCGTTTCTTTATACAAGGTTTGAGTGACGGCGTCACACAGGACGACTGCGCGGGTTTCAATGCGGACGACAGTTCCGAGCACGTCGATTGGCCGCATGCTGGTTCTGTGCGCAGAAGGCTATTCGTGCGTTTGGGTGACAGTTCCAGGACTGAAGAACGCCTCGCTGACAGCTGAGACTGCAGTGAAGTACCGTGTGAGTTGCCAACGGAGTTCATCCCCGAAAGACACAGTTTCTTGGGACTGTCGTCCCGGCCCTCGAACTCCATGTGCCTCTTCTGAGATGTGCAATTCAAATCCACTACTGGAGACAGAAAAATACAATAAAATTATACTTTCTTTTCTTAGTGTTTACGAATGTCTTTCAATATCAGTGTCTATATGCATTTGATGATGCTAATATCAGATAATTACCCATTTACTGCACTCTCTTATCAAGAGCAATATGTGGCATGTAGAAGTAACAGCTTCTTCTGTAACTACTAGTGGTGTAACGGATCACGGGTTCGGCTCACTTGTGAACCGCGGATCAATTAAGTATTTTTTTTACAGTTTAATCATCATAGTGTGTAATAAGGTCTTACTGCTGCTGTTCCTAAGTAACAAGTCCCTGAATATCAATGCAAAGTGTCAATGAACAGATATAAAGCAGCATTATGTTCACATGAAGAGTTAGAAGCATTTAACGGCGAAAGTCATGACGAGCAGAGGAACTTCGGAAGCCCCCGGCGTCATTTAAGTCGCAAGCTTGGGAGCATTTTGTCTTCCCTGTAACTTATAATGACGGATGAGGGGGTGGACAAAAGCGTTACGGTATGTAGGCGTTGTTTAAAAAGAAAGACATACGACAACGGCAAAACATCGGGCATGTCCACGCATATGAAGTGCCACCATCCTGGTCTGTCAGTGACGGGGGACACTCCGGTGTGGAAAACGAAAGGATTTCAAAATCTGGTTAAAGTGCTTGAGCCACGCTACGAAATCCCCTCACGCACCCACTTCAGTATGAAGATCATTGCTCTATGAAGAGGAAAAGACTGACCGGTCACTTCATCATGGCGGAGTGGGAGATTCATAGTCCGGTGATGTAGACACGCCCCCTATGTGAGAGTCACACATACAGGTGCTGTAGACACACCCCCTATGTGAGAGTCACACATACAGGTGCTGTAGACACACCCCCTATGTGAGAGTCACACATACAGGTGCTGTAGACACACCCCCTATGTGAGAGTCACACATACAGGTGCTGTAGACACACCCCCTATGTGAGAGTCACACATACAGGTGCTGTAGACACACCCCCTATGTGAGAGTCACACATACAGGTGCTGTAGACACACCTCCTCTGTGAGAGTCACACATACACACACCTGGTGCAGGTGCTGACAGAAGCAGCAGAGTGGAAGCTAGACAGGCCCAATAGTAACATCCCAGTCACCACAGGAAGGTCTACCCTCTCCCCAGACAATGTAGATATTCTCATCTTTTTGAAAAATGTTTTAAAGTTGTAGCCCATTTCACAGAAATGGTAAACATTATTGCAGTGTATTTGAATGACATAACCTGACAGGAAGTAAACATAGACCCAAGTTGTTGCCGAGCAGTTCAGTTCAGTTGAGTTGAAACAGTGGAAGCCAGCTCACTGGCTGGTTTTTCCTTTCAATATTGATCAAAGGACGAGGGTCTCAACATACCTCATGTTGCACTTAAACTTAACAGAATTGAGTATTCTTAAATGTTTTAATTTTATTTATTTATTTCATTTTGTTTCAAATTTTTGTTTTCATGTAAGACTATAGCCCAAAGTTCTTTGCTTTAAGTGTTCTTGAAGTTCTTTAATTAATAAATGGAAAGCAAAGTTATATTTGCCTCCTCCCCTTTTCTTTGCTGATCCGAAAAATGATCCGAACCGTGACTCAAGAACCGTGAGGTTTGTGATCCGTTGCATCCCTAGTAACTACCAAACATTTCAAGCTCTCATTTGTGCTTCCAGGTATTTGGCGCCTGGTAAAGAGTACAAGTAACAGAATGCAGTATGTAATTCCTAAGAATGGCAGAGAAAACATATCTAGAAATGATAAGGAGAAACGGGAACTTTATGGAAGATGAAAGGTGAACTTTTTTATCAAATTCTAACGTCTATAGTCTAACGTTTAGTCTAAAATGTTTGATCCGTTATGGTGGACTGTAGTGAAACATGGTTAAGTAAAAATTATAATCTGCTACTGACAATGTCAATCCCTTTTTAAAAGGCATGCCAAACCAGTTGACATTCCCAGTGCTATCAATCGTTAATCTCAAGCAAAGTGAATTGACATTACATACAGGTCCATGACATTTACAAACTCAACACCTGATGCCTGCTGTCACTGCAACACCAACAAGAAAACATGCAAACAAGATAACATGCCAACAAGATAACATGCCAACAAGGCTAAAGATCGCAGCTTTAGGAGTAAGAAGGGGAAAAAAAACAACATTACCTGGGATTGAGTTTTCACTTGAAGGTGTTCGTTTATGTTGTTGGTCCTAAAAAAGAAAGAAAGAAAGAAAAACAGCAATAATAAGCATCACATTCTATCAATAGACCAAGCAACACCTCGGTCAGGTGTTGAATAATTAAAAAATTGAATTTAATGTTAAATAAATATTAGCACACTGACTTGCTCAAATTCTGGCAGATGTTATTTAACTTATCAAAGCCATATCACCTGAATCTTTGTTTACAAAGGCTGAGAAAAAACACACCATGCTCTGCGCGAGTGAACATCATTTTGGCCCCACAACCCTGGCTTGAGACTGGGCTTTTTGAGTAATGAACAGCTCAAAGTCTATTATCAAAACCCTAAACTAGATCAAACTAATGACAAATGTTACCTGGCAAGGGGCTCCAGGGCTGTGCATGACGGGTAAACCGGAAGCACTAGTCCTGTCAGACGAGTGGGTACTGGGAGAAGGCTGGTAGCCCCATGAGGACCACTGGCTGTTCCCAGGGCTCCAATGGTCTGATTCTGAGAGGGGCCCTGGGTAAGCTTCTTGAAAACTTCTGGCGTGAAATGTCGGGGTCATGGGGGGCCTGTGGAGCTGGATAGTCTGTATGGAACCTCTCACATCGCTGGATTGATCCTAACAAAGTAAATGGTAACAGACAACAATTCAGAACTTGAAGGCTATTCTGCAGTTCAAGTTACTATTTGAACAAATCCTGTTTTCAACAATGACATAAAAAAAATACCTTGCTTGACGCTTGTCTTTGAGGCATTACATGTTTAATTCCCGAGTAAGACAAAGTGAGCTTGGATTCAGTCTCTTGATCTCTCCTGATGTGGGAAGATAGGGAGTGGTTACTTAAATCCTTCATGAATTGAGGAGATGCAGGGTGAAAGGTACCGGGAGGCGGGGGCTGTGGCCTACTAGCTGTAGTACCACTGTTAGTCGGGCTGACTGCAACAGACCTGGATGAGCAGAGAGACCCCGGAGGGTGATGGTGTTGGTGCTGCAGAGGACCCAGTCTGCCCCCTGCCAGGGGATGGGACCTATTCACTGGGGAACCAATGTTTGTCGGGCTGCTTGGAACAAACCCTGGAGAATGGATTGGTCCCGTAGGATGAAGAGGGAGCTGTGGTGGAAGAGGGTACCGTGGTGGAGGAGGGAGCCGTGGTGGAGGAGGGAGCTGTGGTGGAGGAGGGAGCTGTAGAAGCGGGAGCTGTGGAAGAGGAAGCCGTGGTAGAGGAGGGTACAGTGGTGGAAGAGGGTGCCGTGGTGGGGGAGGGAGCTGTGGTGGAGGAGGGAGCTGTGGTGGAGGAGGGAGCTGTGGTGGAGGAGGGTACAGTGGTGGAAGAGGGAGCCGTGGTGGAGGAGGGAGCCGTGGTGGAGGAGGGAGCTGTGGTGGAGGAGGGTACAGTGGTGGAGGAGGGTGCCGTGGTGGGCCTAGTGTATCCCTTAGGCACACCTCAGGGGTATGAAGTGGCAACATTCTCCTGGGAGGTGGGTGAGAAAGCCAGTTAGGGAGCTGAGAGGGTTTCATTGGAGTCTCCTGAAGAAGCGACTGGGAGCTCTGCTGGAATACGAGGTCGTTCACTAGAACACAAGTGAAACATTTGTGCATTATGATCTTACGTCTAAAATATTTGGTGCCTCAAAATGCTCAAGTATGTACAGGTTGACATTTCATGCATCAGATGGATGACATTTTTCTTTGTCACGCTGCCAGACACAAAGAGGTTCTTCTACTTGCATTATTTGAGGAGAACCATTTCCATCACTTCTTTCCACTATATGCTCTCATAACTAATACATACTCAGGCATAATTATATGTTGTGAATGTGCTCCAAGAGGAAGGCAATGGACAAAGAACATGTCTTACATTGTTGTTGTTCATTGTTACCAAATTAGGTTGCTGCAAGTGTAACTATGTATTTCAATAAATCAACTAAAAACAACAGGATTTTACCAGCTAACACTTTTTGTTTATTACCCTACGGGGAGAAAAGAATCTGAAGATACAGATATGTTATTACTTATTAAGTTTAAAAAAGGTTCAAACTAACTTCACTAACAAACTAACCACCACCACCACCAAAGCACTACTGGAGTCTACAGATGAGTACACGATTAGCAACAATAAAACACATCACATCATAACCGCCCTGCTCATAGGTTATGTTCGATACCTAGGATTTATAGCATGGGTGTTGTATTATACAACAGTAATACAAGACAGTTAAAAAAACACTTATTTTGAATAAATAAAGTTAAAATGCACCATGAAAAGTTAAGGCAAGCATCACGGTGTAAATGTAAGGTAAATACATTGCTATTGCATTACACGGTGCAGTATAGGGACACTTTGACCCACCTTTGTTCCTCGGGGGAAAGTATTCTGAAAGTGTTCTGCAAGAAAGCCAGAAGAGGAGGAACTGATCATGTTTAGATCATCAAAGTTAGTGTTGTCACCAAGGCGACAATAATGCTAAACTTAGCAGTGCGGCTTTCAAAACAAAAGAGATATAGAAGTGTTGCATAAACGTCACACCCAGCACGACACCGAGCACTGCCACAGCCAGCACAAGGAAGACACCTGCTCCTCGTCAGTTCCTACCAATCACGTGCAGCTACGTTTGTAACAGCATGAGTGCATCAGTGGGTTAACTACCGTCTATAAATCCATGATCAACACGAACGTTACCACTTGAATATCTCAAATATAATCAAATGCTCACAAAGTAACACAAGACAACATGTTAGTACGGTAGCAACTAGTAAAAAAGTAACGTTGGCTAACGCTAGCAAGGTAACTGACATGAAGAGCGTGTTTACAATTTGTTAGCTATGTGGCAGTCACCGCCAAGTGTTTAACGTACATAACGCTCGGCTCGCTGTCACAGCAAACAGTAACAGCCATCCATACTTACAGTAGCTAACGTTACGTAAGCATACATAACGTTACATCTTACTCACAGTGCCTGTCTCATAGAACAACATTGAATATTAGCAAGTCGTTGTTTCAGGAAGTGCTCTGGTTCGCTAGCGTTAGCTGGCTAACGTGCTTTCGCCTAGAATTGCAAACAAAGTCTTTGAGTTTGCTCACCGAGTGTTTCTTTGATTTTCTGTTGCTCTTCTCATTTTGAGAGCTTAGTCCAATTGTCTTTAACAACAGACAGCTCCAATATTAAAATCATCTCAATAATATGAACGTCTCCCGCCTGCAGCCGACTCGACCAACGTTCCGCGAATTGCATTGTGGAACTTGGAGTTCAGCAGTATTCTATGTTAAAGGGATAGTCCACCAAAATGCACTGAGATCTAACATTCCCACAGAAGACATTTTTTGTTGATTAACTGTTTGATTAAAAACGAATTATATATATGTTTTTGTTGCAAGACTTTTGGTACACTTTTCTTTCAAAATTATTAATATCACTATAATCACTGTTGATATAAAGGTAAGTGAGATTGGCCCCCCAAAAATGAACTGATCAGCTTAGAAAAACCTGCTGAAACTTGGTCAGTAAGTAAATATGAGTCCATGGCAAGTTAATCGTTGACCACAAGCTAGACTTGATTTTAGCATACAACTCAAATCGCTGTGTGGGAAAAAAAACACCCATACATCTATGTCCAGCAAGACAAGGAGACACAGCATTGGATTTGTAAATGTATTACCACCAAAGATTTCAGATACATACAACCAACACAGAGGGAATTACATTTGGAAAAGAAAAATACTGTTGGACATAATAGGACATTTCAAATTAAATCCTATCAGACGGTTTTTCAAATACCACCACTGCTTCCTCATCAGGCAGTAAGGGCAGCTGTAGGCATTTACTAGGAATAGGAGCTGCAGGCACATAAATACTACGACACCAAGAAGCAAAGACAGACCAAAGGCAGCCAAACAGAGTAACAAAAAGAATGTTTAAATTAAAACTCTTATTTCTGTTAATCGTGCCTCACAATGGTACTGTGAAACTGGGAAGGCTGTAATCCAAATAATGGATTTATCCCCTATACAGTGCAATGCAGTATTTGGCACCATTTAAAGTGGACTTAACTTGATGAAACACAAAAAGAAAAACACAAATTGTCACACTCAACAAAGACGCAACAACATCCAAGGACACGGCACTAATACGATTCATACACAATAAGAGAAAAGGACTGTTTAGTTGTCCCAACTGACCCATCCGGCTCTCAAGAGATTGGGAACTTATTATCAATGGAATGCATCAACGAATTGCTTTAAAAAGTGATATAGAAATGACGTTGTCCATCTTTAGCATTGGTCCCTTTCGTCACAAAAAAGGTCTCATAAAGTCTTCTTTAAATGAAATAACAGAATACAATATCCGATCCAATAAATAATAATGTTGTCCTGGGCAGCTAATGATGAATACAGTATGATCAGACACACATTGGTATAACTTCCTCACTACCATCAGTGCATTTGAAAAACAGCATCTCATAGAGATATTCAGTTTAAGCATGAGCAAACCGAATACATTTTGAATATTAAAAAGGCTTTTACTTAAATATTCAAGTACACAGATAAGAAACTGCGTTTGTCAGCAATGCTATCCATTTCAGTTGAACGCTATACCTCCTTGACAGTTAAAGGCACAGTACAGGAACTGATTTATCCTACAGCAGTGCATGGAAATGATACTAAACAACATCGGAAAAGAGAGTGTAGTTTTGCTTTTTTTGTGTTTTTCTCATGTAGCAAAATGGGATTACAAACTGCATTTCCTTGCACAACCCTGTGTTGTACAATGACAATAAATGAAACCTTAAACAGGTTGTCACATTGATTGGCAATTTTAGCAAAACAATATTTACAATCTCTTGAGAGCTGTGTCTCCCTTGACCGTAATACATCATGATCATTCAACATCTACTACCCCTGCGCTGTGCAAGAAGAGTGAGGTCGCCTTTGACAACAATCTACAGTTTACTCATGTAATACAATCAAGAATAAGTGAGGATGGAGCAAAAACACTGAAGTGCAGTCAGTTGTTGAGGACAAACTACTCTGTCATACACAAAGAGGGCTTTTCTGCGTCTTTATTTCTTGGCCTTTCCTTGAGCAGCCACGGCCTCCATGGCTTTGCGTACAGTCTCCTCATCTCCCAGGAACTGCATCGGCTTCACGGGCTTCAGGTTCTTGTCGAGCTCGTAGAGGATGGGGATGCCCGTTGGCAGGTTCAGCTCCATGATGGCTTCGTC